>NW_026000185.1:28656616-28763301 GCF_001458135.2 Marmota marmota marmota
CCCCCCCACCCCCAGTGGCTAAGCTGAGCCCAGGGAAGCCAGGAGACGGCCACACTCTGCCACAGGTACCGCAGCAGCAGCCCTGGACAGGCAGAAGCTGGAGGGCAGTCAGAGAGCAGACGCCACAGAGGACTCTTCAAGGCCACCTGGGACCTGGGCTCCATGAGATGCCGCCTCCCTCCTGCAGGTCACCTCAACCCAGCCAGCCAGGAACACTCTTAGAGACCTTCATGTCCCAGAACATGGGAACCACACAGATTTAAGAGGGAGACAGAACAGAGGCCCCCTGGTTCTAAAGACCAGGCTTCATGTGCCTCCTTTGCCTTCTACCACGTGCTGCCCACACCCACGTCTCCCCTTTCAGATGCAGTGCCGCCTCTGTTGGCCCCCCAGACACCAGGCTCTGGCATGCAGCTGCTGGAAATGCCTGCCCAGCAGCATGACTTACAGAGTCGCCTTTGAGCATCTTGGGGAGAAATCTCCACCAGTAGCAGAGGAGCTGCTTCTCCCCTCCAGTGCCCTGTCTTTAACTCATGGACAGCTGACTCTGTGGCTCCTCTGCTTGCCCTTTTTGCACTGGTTGCTGGGAAGCTCAGAATCCAGACTGTGTGTCACACTGTGGACGGCTGCCCACTTCTCCGTCTCCTATGTTTCTCTCCCTCATTTCTTCCTCCTTCCACCAGCACCAGCCTCGTGCCTTGCTTGTCACCGGTGCTGTGTCTTAGCAAGCCACTGTAAATTTTTTCTGGAAGTTGGCAGAACACAGCTAGCTCAAAGGCAGCAATAGCACAGTGGCAAGAGAATGGTGTGGTGGCACCAGTGCCGGCGGCCAGGGGCCGCTGAACTTTGTCCACTGAGATGCAGAGCGGGGGCCTTCCCTGGGTGGCTGTGGCCATGCTCAGCTGGTTGCCTTGCACAGAGTAGGTGCTCGGGCTGCCACTCAGTTCCCGTTCCCATCACTGCAGACGAAACCCACAGAAACCCCCACCCCAGTCCCCGGGCAGCCCCCGCACCTCCACCCCAAAGAGCTCGTCTGGCCAAGGTGCAAAGGTCCAGGGTGCTCCACAGGCCTGCGGAGTTCAAGTCCACTGCCGACACCCCAGGCTGGGTCTAGGCAACCCACAGGATGCCCGGCAGTGAGCTCTGGCTCCCCAGCACCGCACAGAAGCACTACAAGTCCAGCTCGACAACTTCTCTGGGCTGGTCTGCTGCCAGCTGCCCACCCCAGGCTGCCCACCCCATCGCTCAGCCAGATCCTGGGCCACGTTCAGCAGCTGTCACTCAACGCTGGCAGAAAGAGCGGAGCCTCGTTTGAATTTTAACCAGCACAGCAATTAGAAAGGCCAATCTGCCGCACACAGCATCCCACAACACATTTGAAACCCAAATACAAATATTTCTGACTGTGCCCTGGATGGGAATATCCATTTTAAGTTTTGACATGTAAACTACAAGCTCTGCCTCATGTCTTTCCATCTTGGGCTTCAAAAATGTAACCTCTTTAGTACCACAACCAACTCCAGCAAGAGATAGGAGGGCTTCAGAGGGAAGAGGGAGGAGGCCCCCAGACACCATGGGACCCAGGGTCAAAGGCAGAGAGTCACTTAATCATTACTGAGGGCCAAAGGCCTCATTTCTCAAGGTAAATGCTAATTTCTGTGGGTACATATTTAAGCAGGTTCCAGAAGCACACACTGCACACATTTTCAACTAAAGATAGAAGCTATGCTTAAAAAGCTAATTTGGTATTTTTAGAAGTTTGGGTTTCTTTGATCTGGCCAAAAGAGGCTTGAAATTCAGCTTCAAACTATTTTAGGCCATGCTACACAACACTGAAGTGACTGTACAGCAGAAGTTCCTTTCAGCCACTGAAAGCGTGTGATTCTATAAACCCGCACCCTGGGAAAGCTGGGAATGCAGAGCTGAACTTGACTTTGGAGTTCTCTTTATTAGGAGGATTCTAGTCTTGAAAAAGGAGGTGAACTTCAAAAAGTGTGACTCGCTCGCTCGTGTTTGCAACAGGCTCAGACCCTTCACTCGGGGTTTCTCTTTTAAAGGCCCAAGAAGGTCTGGGTGTCCATGTGCTCAGCTCTCAAGTCGTGAGTCAGCCATGGGCAGCAAGACTCCAGCCAGCAGGGCCAGCCTAATGGGCCTCAGCCCCTGGATGCATGAGGAAGCCCGTTGGGAGCTGAGCGCCCAGCCCAAGGCCACAGGGCTGCCAGCTGCAGGGCCAGCCGACCCTCCAGATCTGCTCCCCCCAGCACACTGGCCCTCCCCAAGTGCTCCTCTGCCTCCCATCCTGGGAAAGGCCAAAGAATTCTAGAATGCTCCTGGGACTCTTCACACATTCTAACAAGACTCTCAACTACTTTAGAAGCAATTGAAAGTCTGAATGGGTTGACCAGGAAGCCCACCTGAGCCTCAGCCTTGGTCACTTTTATTCTTATTTTTTCTTGTGATAGAGTCTAAGTTGCAGAGGCCAGCCTCAAGTTTGCAATACTCCTGCCTCAGCCTCTGCACTCAGTTGGCCGTGGCCTCTTAATGCCCACATTTGATTATGCACTTGATATAGGAAGACCCTGTCACTTCTTTTTTTCTGTTAAAGACAGATCAAATGACAATGGACAAAGTCCTTGAGGCATTTCCATTACTCCAAATTGCTGACCACCTGCAGATGAGGAAACGGGCTGGTAGGAGGAGACCTGTGCAGGGCACGTCCTGACTCTCCTGGGGCCCTCGCAGGCCTCTGCGTGTGCAGCAGGGCACTGCCTCATGCAGTGCAGGTCACTGCGAGGATGTGGTTCAGTTAGGCGACTTGGCTCCTAGGAGGTGCGCTGTGGTTTTCACCACTGACGGACACTCGCCCAGGCCAAGCACAGTGAGTTTACTTCTTTAAAGCAGTCGCAGACCCTTATTCGCATTAGGATTTGTATCCACTGAACATCACACAAACAAAAAGCTTTTAAACACTTCTAAAACCTGCAGTTCTGAATCTTTCCCAATGGGGACGAAACCAAATCGTCAGCCACTGTGGGTCTAGCACGGTGTTGCAAAAGCTGTTAGGACTTGATTAGTCATCGAAACAGACACTTAGCTAAGTCACAAATGTGTAAAATAGGAAAAGAGTCCAAATAATTCTCTCCCGAAGGCAGCTTGGACTGCAGGGTGGGGTGGAAGTGCTGGGAGGGGGCCATCGACTCCAGTTTGATAGGGACACCTGGCACCAGCCAGCCGGGGGTGAGGTCCCTCCACTTGGCCCACGCAGCCTCAGCTCCAATGTCATCCTGGCAGGTACATGTGGCCCGGGGTCACTGCTCCACAGGTGGGGTGCCCTTCAGGGCCTCGGCCCTGTGTCTTGCCCTTCCTGTCCTTCCCTCCATCTGCCCATACACACGTCTACACCCAAAAGTTCCAGCCACAGGAAGGACCAGCAACCCCAGACCTTCTGAGTCTCCCAGAGCCAGAAAGTTCTCGTGTGCAACACAAAATGAAATTTTAGAAACACACCAGGACAAGCAAACGATGCCATCAGCCCACACTGCCCGTCACCGTGTCCTGCAGTGACTCACCAGCCTGTGGCACCTGCCCTCACTCCACTACTGTGGTGGACCTCAGCTGTCCATCACACTGGCTAGCGTTTCGGTGTGAAGCTCTAAAGGCAAGGACCCTTAAAGAAAAGCAACCCCACACCATGGTCACTTCTACAGATAATGACAATAAGTCCAATACCGTCAAATACCCAGAAACCCAGCGCTCACGCCTGTTGTCTCAGAGACACGTTCCCTGGGGGCCGTCCGTGCCTGCCACACGTGCCCCCCTCTGCAGTCTCCTCAGACCTACACTCCTCGTCCCTAAATGTTGGCAACTCGTTCCATTTTTCTGGCCTGGTATGGTAACAGGAGGCCTGCAGGAGATGGCTAGGCCACAGCCTCCAATGGTCCGGGTCTTCCGTGCTGCCACCACCAGACTGGGACACTGAAGAGCCACTTCCTGGCAGCTTTTCCAGCTGGTGTCCCTGCAGGGCCTGAGACCTGGTCTGGGAAGGAGAACTGGCACCACTGCCAGCTCAGCGGGGCACATCTGGGAGGAGCACAGCCTCCGCGTGGGGCCCACTCTCAGCAGGAACACGAGGCACCCCGCACAGGACCCGGTGGCCTGAAGTATGCCCAGGGTTGGGGGCTGCCCTGTCCGGTGAGAGCACCCGGGCGGGAGTGAGGATGCTTCCCTGTCACACCGGGCAAGTCAGGCCCAGGGAACCAGACAGAACAGGCCGCAAAATGAAACAGGCTGAGGCTGTCGCCAGAGGACTAGGGCAGCGGCCTCCAGCAGGCAGTGTTGGACAGGCAGGGGAAGCGGGAAGGGGTGCCCCCCAGGAGCAGGCCCAGCCCTGCAGAACCAGGCCATCGTGGTCACACAATCACACATGCCCTTCTTTCTCAAGCATGCCTCAGGGGGAATGGAAAGCACAGGGGCTGGGGCAGACCCCCCAGGCCCAGGACCTCCCTCTAGTGGGAAAGGCCCATGTCAAAGGTGTCTTCCCGAGGATGCCATCCATCTGTGCCCACAGCTCCTGGTGTCCAGCAGAGGTGACCGCAGCTGTCTACAGAAACAAAATGGTCTGCATGGGCCCCCAACCCTGGAGGAGTGGAGGGTCAAGTAAGCCAGACCTGCAGGTCACCAGCCAAGTGACATCAGGCAAGCCCTGGCCCTCTCCACACAGCGGCGACTCACAGGGACTTTTTAGAATACATGTGACCAGGCCACCATCATGCATGAGAGAGACACACACACAAGGACCCAACCCCGAGGCCCTCGACACTCAGAGCCTGTCTGGTCGGGGCGTGCGGAGGCAGGCCGGCAGAGCTCAGACCCTCCCAGACACGCGAGGACACGGAGGACAAGCACTGGCTCTCAGGCATAGCAGCCACAAACCCGGGTGCGGGCTGCCCTCCCCTTTCCTGCCTCCTCTCACGCCAGCTTCTTCCACGGAGCCAGCCTCTGCCTGACAGCAGGAGCCACCTGGGCAGAGGCTCTGGCACAGGGGAGAGGGTGGGGCTCACCCGTCCGCTTGATCATCCTATGAAAACCTGCCCTCTTGCCCGCGGCTCACCCCCCATGAGTAACGCGAGGTCTCAACACGCACAGCTTCACGTGCCCGTGTCCCAGAGCTCCAATGGCATGGGATGCCCACCTCCCCCTGAAGATCTTCCTCTAGAATGTTCCCCACCAAAATGACACCAGTGCGTGGCATGAGGGAACAGGGCAGGACAGCCCCACATCATGGCAAGTGAGCTTACCACAGCCAAGGGGACCATGCTCGGCCACCACCTAGGAATGGGTGGCTGAGAAGTCTCACGAGCCTAGATGCCAGCCGTGCTGAACCGGGCAGCACCTCAGGGAAAGACAGAATCAAGTGGGCCACACGGGGCTCCCGGAGTAAGTGCTGGCTCCAGGCTGCAGAGGGGTGCGGGGTGGGGGGGATCCTGCCTCCATCCCTGCTCCTCACCTCCCAGTCACTCAGTCCTTCGGACCCTCCTCCACGCTCGTCTCTGGCTCACCATGTGCCTGCTGTCCTGAGCAGAGGCCAGCACAGAGGCAGTCAGGGGACAATGGGCAGAAGGAAGCTCCCTGGGTCTGCAGGGGCCAGGTCCACTCTTGAGACCTGCAGACTCCAGGTCATGGGAGAAGCCATACTTCCTGAGCAGCATCTCCAGATAATGTCCCCTGGGACGGCTCACCCTGTGACCAATGCTACCCTTTCAGGGACATATTGTTCTCAGGTCTTCCAGCCAAGGTCCATCTCCCGTACTGGGACCTGAATTCCACTCTGCCACTTGCTACACGTGATGGCATCTGTCTGTGGAGACTGTAACGAATACAGCCCTTGCCTTACCTGCCCAGCCACTGCTGGGGCACCTTGTGATGAGGGATCCACCTGTGCCCAAAGCTCCTGGTATCTAGCAGAGGTGACCGTAGCTGTCTACAGAAACAAAGCAGTCTGCATGGGCCCCCAGCTCACGAGAAGGTTCATGGCAGTAGCAGGTGGGTGCTTCCCACGCATGCCCCCGCCTGCTCTCAGTGACCAGAACCACCCACCTGTCAGGCCTGTCTCGTGGGGGCCCAGGCTGTTCTAAATGCTCACAGTGAGGTACAGCCCCCACTGTGAGGTGAAAACACCAAGGCCCAAGGGTGGGCCCAGGGTCACAGTGCGTGTGACAGCATGGGAGCCAGGCAGGCTCCTCTGCTACCGGGGGCCACCAACATCAGTCCTTCAGCTCCCAAGCCTCTCAACAGGGTTGGGGACCAGTCACTTCCCCCCTTAACTCTGGCACTAAAGGCAGGGACGAGTCCTGGTTCCCTGTCTCAAGAAGACACTTTTGAAAGTCTCGGGAGCACGCTCACCCCTGCAGCTTGCCTGCACCCCCAAAACTCGCCTGCACCTCCCACACGGTAGCCCCAGGGAGCTGTCCGCAGCCCAGCCCAGGCCACTGTGGCCTGTGCTTCCTGGGTACCCACAGACTCCTTCAGACAGGGCGCGTGACTCCGTGGATGGCTGGGGCTCACCTGGCTGCTGAGTCACTACGGAGGGAGCAGACGCCCGCGCAGGGAACCCGGAATGGGAGTGGGCTGAGGAGGCGATGGCAGAGGTCCGCTGGGCGCTGCGGCTCTGCAAGACCACAAAGCCGAGCCAGGAAAGGGACCAAGTGCGGCCATCCGGGGAGGACTGATGCCCCTCCACAGGCCCGCCAGGCAGGCCTGGTTCAGAACAGGACGTGAAGGAGAGGCACCAGGGGCCGGCCAAGCCCACCACCCCGTGGAGTCCCCCACACACGTCCTGGTGCTGGAAAGGGACAGCCCTGGTCTCTTCTCTGGAAATAAATCAGGCTCCTGAGATTTGGTGGGACCAGATAAGAAGCCTGTTGCACAAGCCCATCTGTGTCACCAGTGGGTTCACAGGAGGGGGACACCCTCCCCTGCTCTGGTTCAAAGGACACTATCCTCTGGGTGAGGCCTGGGGGGGTGGGCCGGCTGCGCCCCTCCCCACTCTCCTCCCAGCTCCGGGTGCTCTGAGGCACTAGGGTTTGTTTGCTGTACTCTGAATCTGCAACCTCTGTGGCTTAAATCAGGACTCCCAAAGGGGGACAGAGGACCTGTGGGGATAGTGGGGGCAGTTCTTTTTTTTTTTATTATTGTAGTTGGACACGATGCCTTTATCTTATTTATGTATTTATTTATATGTGGTGCGGAAGACTGAACCCTGGGCCTCGCCCGTGCCAGGTGAGCACTCTATCCTGTGAGGACAGTTCTTTACAGCTGAAAGGCAGAGACACAGAGGGTAGGTGGCTCGCCGAGGTCACACAGTAAGTGAGATCAGAACCCATCCTGGGAGGCCTGGCTCCCTCACGGGGCATGGGAACCCTGGCTGTGCACTGCCTCCCGAGCATCTGAGAAATGTGCTGGATGCAGGACCGCTGGGGACTCAGGGCAGCTGGCCAGAGTGAGCAGGTGACTAGGTCCTTTCCTGGGGATACCTCTCTGTACCCTGCACCCTGTGGAACACCCTTGGCAAAAAGGATGGTTCCAGCTAACTGGCTGGGATTCCAAACAAGCCCGGGGCCCTGGTGACAAAACCAGGGTGCAAATGCCTGCAGCCATTTCTTGGTTTGTCCTTGAGCTTTATTTTCTTTATAGTTGCCGACAAGGGGGGGGGGCACTGTTCAGAGGCCTGCCCTGTCAACAGGGAATCTGGGACCAGCAGCCTCGCCATGTCATTATTCCATTTTCAGATGGGGCAGTGGCCAGCTGGTGGCCGAATCAGGACCAGGACTCTGGTGTGACCCTCTCTCCTCTGACCTGTGGCTTCTGCCTTCTTCCAGGAGCTTCCCTCCCCGACAGCCTGTCCTCCACCTGCTGAGCACCACCCGTGGCCACTTCATGAGCAGAAAGGTAAGGACCCCAGGTGCAGGGAGGAGCTGCTGGGCCAGGACCGGGCCGGGAGCCGCGTGGCCCCTGCTCAAGTCCCCCGTGTGGACCCTGCCGTGGGTGTTCACTGAAGAAACGCACGGGAGCAAACCTGGGGTGCTGGATGGGCAGCTCACCAACGTGACCCCTCCCCACCTATTAGCAGCAAAGCGTCAGTGAGGAGGAGGACAGGCGTCCACGTGCACGTCCTGGTGCTAGACTCAGCAGAAGGGGTGAAGATTACCAGTAGAATTTTCTGGAGGTGAGAGAAAGGGACAGTTTTGGAGAAAGATGGCAGGTTGCACCAGAGAGGGACCGGCAGGGACAGCCAGAGGATGCATGGGCACCAGCCAGAGCAGGGGCAGGAGACTGAGGGGAGGAAAAGGGGCAACAAAAGCAGGACAGAGGTACAAGCTGGTGCCACAGCGAGAAGAAAGCCCCCCAGACAGACCAGGATCTGGTACCACGGAACCGCAGGTGGCTGGTCATTCCTCACCATCAAAGGGAGGAGTCGAAGAAGGTGGGGACCAGGAAGCCCACTTCTCCCAGGAAGGACTGCTCACACAGCCCCACATCCTCGTGCACACCTCTAGTGACACAGGAGCACATCCATTCACACTCACTACAGAGCCAAATCCATGGCACACGTGGGCAAAATCAAAGATAAATAGCAATTCCCCATCTCCGGTCTCCAGGGCTGCTGAAAACACCACCGAGAAATGTTAAATTAATTCACAATAGCTTTTGTGGAAATCAAGATCAAATTTCATTATCAAAAATCTTAAATAGGAGATCCATAAGGGCAGAACAATCTGAGACTCTGCACGGGGACATTTTGGTTTCGTTCACAGTTTCTGTGCAGTTGGAGTCACGTTACGGCTGCCAGATGGAAAACGGTGTTGGAGGCGAGGGGAGTCGCAGGGAAATATTAGAACGATTAAGTCAATGTGTGTGTCTTTTCAGTTCTTCAGTTTCTAATTCTCACCTGTACTTGGAAGGGGGTGTGTCCTGCTGTTATTGTTAATTCATTATTTTTTTTCTGATGACTGAAGTTACTTCAACGGCAGAGTATATCTCAAGCAAGGATGAGCATAAACAGAAAAATTACTAAGTCCTATCTTCTAAGGTACCCACTTAAGATCCTGGCATGGTTCCTTCCAGAGTTCTCCTGCATTTTTCTTTTGTAATTGTAATAATACTCTATACTTCCTAAGTTGCCCTACTTAAATCTGCCGCATGCACTACAAACTCTCTCCGCAAACAATTTTTAATGGTTGTGTAACCCTTCAAAGCATGGCCGCTGCCGGCTGCTTTTGAAAACGCACTGCTTTGATTGTTCTAATACCAATCGATACTGTGACTGAGGAACAATCAGATAATAATGTGCCCTGCAAACCTGCATGTGGGGCTGCAGAGTGCCATGCCTCCCAGAGGCTGTGGCAGCGTGGTGACAACCATGAGAACTAATATTCACAGCTGGCTTGGGGTTTACAAAGCACTTTCACGTGCATCCAGCTCTTGTGACCTCACACCCTAGGATGGCAGATCTTCAGGTGTCTGCAGACAGGAAACTGAGGACTGGAGCACAAACACTTTTTCCATGGTCGTGCTTTCAGAGTGACAAGGGACATACGGATAGGCCCTGTCTCCAGGTCCAAAAGCACCCAAATCTACTCCCAGATCAACACCACTCTCCTGAGGGTCAGCCTGTCCCTTGGGCAGCTCTGCCTGGAGGTCTCACTAGCGTCTCAAATTCTGCAAATGCCAATCTAATCCCTGGTGACTTTCATCACGGGCGCATCCTCCATCTCCTGCTCCCTCATCCCTGGACCACTGCGTCCAGACACCCGGAGGCCACACCTTGCTGCACCCAGAGGCCCAGTCAAGCCTGCCATCTAGCCTGGGCATGGTCATTGGCAAGAGGGACTTTTACTGGACATCTATGGGAAAGGGGGAAGAGGGAGCCTTCAGACTCTACCACCTGAGTGGCAGCAGCCAGCCTGACCACAGGACTACAGCAGGGACAAATGCATAGGAAACCCAGCCTCTGCACTGCATTCCCTGCATGTGACCAGGCTCAGGGAAGGTCACCGCTGGAGACATGCATTAAGGGCTCTTTGCAGGTTCACCCAAAGCTACCGCTTCTCCATCGCTCTTTGGTAAGAATCCCACAGTCAGTCATCTGAAAATCTTTCAATTCTCCTTTACATGGAAGTCCCATGAGTGAAACTGGGAACAGAGCTCAGTGGGCACGGTGAAGCTGGCTGGAAGCTGAGCAGACTTCAGAGAAATTTCAGAATGACAAAACTGAAAAGAACACGGGGGAAACGTGGTCGTGACTTCAGTCAGGGTGGAAGCAGCGTGTGACAGGCCATCCTGGACAACAGCACAGCCACAAGCCTTCTCCTGACTGCGTTTCAAGGGACCTTGCTATCATAAGGCAACTGTGCCAAGTTACGGCGTCTCAGTGGCATTAAAGACTTATTAAAACAGCAAACCCATTCTTTTAAAAAGAACAATGGTATTCTGAAGAGCCTTGCAAAACTCACCGAGTTATTGCCCTATAAAGAGGCAAGCACGGGACTTGTTTAAAAGGGTCCACAGGCTGTACCATGTTCAAACAGGACATGTCCGTGGAGGAATCCTCAGGAGAACACGTCCCTATTAATTAGGCAATGACAACAGCAGCCTCCCAGACCAGGAGCGCGCAGGAGAGAAGAGAACGTGCTGGGGAGAAGGGGCACAGCAGAGAAGAGGCAGCGCTCCAGCCTGGGCATCCAGGCCTCCACAGAAGGAGGGCGAGGTGCCACTTGGGCTTCCCGCCACTCCAGAGCACTGGCAAAACCCGAAGGGCTCCAAGTCAGCACCAAAGTCCCCCATCCCCACTCCCTGGAGGCCTCTCTCTGATCAGCTACATAATGGCCAGAAAAACAAACTACTTGGGAACAAAATGCTCCCAGAATGGCATGATCAGCAATGCCACACCACCAGAGACGGTGCGTCAAGGACAGACAGACAGACCCGCAAATCAGAGAGGATGGCATGAGCGTCCCACCCAAGTGCTGCCTGGGGACGGACGGACGGACGGACGGACGGATGGACAGACAGACAGACAGACACACACACACACACACACACACCCCTCAGGGGAGGCGAGTGCTCGAGAAATCAGCTTTCCTTAGATAAAGGGGGACCATCTCATGCCATGATAACGGACAGTCACAACCTCAGTGCCACCCACAGCCCTTCTTGGCCATGCTGCCCGCTGAACCAAGTGCTCCAGATTCTTGTCTCCCGAACAGAACAGACTTCTAAGACCCTGGAGCTACTGACCCTGTGTCAGCACACACGCGGCTCGCGTGACACGCATCCTCTGCCCCTCAGCCCCCTTTGGTTCTGCCCTTGCCGGTGCCCATCACCTCCAGTGCCCTGCTCTTCACCAGCCTGTCCCTGCCCTCCGGCTGGAACCCTGCAGCAGTGCTGTCTTCACCCACCAACACACCTCGTGCCTCCCAGGATCCTCGAGAGGACACGGGACAGCGCCGCTCAGGTGTCCCAGGTTAGGGCTACATCACTCTGTTCCGTCCCTTTGCCTCCTGCCACTCCGTGGGAGGTTTCAATGGTGCATCCACCTCAGGGAAGTGACCCTGGAGCAGTTGGACTCTCTGGTGCGGGCTCCAAGGCTCCTGCGATGGGCCCGGTCCCCACATGAGAACATGGGGAGCACCAAATCATCAAGGGGCTCTTTAAAAAGTCTTTTTCTATTTTGTAAAGTTGGTGGGACATTTTCTTGGTTACTGTTTTCAGATTAACAAGTGACATTCTCACCAGAGAAGACTTGGAAAATACAGAAAAGCACGACAAAGAAATTTTTTAAAAATCAGTCTCACACCATCCAGAAATAAGCCCCGTTAAGGCTGAGAGCGCGTCCCCTGCGGGCTCCTCCCCGGGCCGCGTGCTCACAGCCCTGTGCACAGGTGACATGCTGCATGTGCGGGCGTGTGCGCCGTCTTTATATCTCATTTTTCTTCTCTAAAACTAGGGTGATACTTTACTTTAGGTTATATTATAATTTTCCACAGTCTTAATAAGTAGTCTTAGAAAAGAATATGGGTTACATCATAATTTCGGTGAATGGGTTTAACATAATCTAACCACTCCCCACTTTAGACACCAGGCTGCTCCCAGCCTTAAAGCATGACAAATAACATAGTCGTGAATGTTCTTATTCATAAAGCTCGGGACGCATGTCTCATTTCTGTTCCTTAGGGTGGCTTCTCAGAAGTGGGGCTGCTGGGCCAAGGGAACCAGGGGTCTGCACTGGCCCTCCTATCTCGCCCCCCCCCCCACCCCAGAAGCTCCTGAGAGAAACATATCCCATAGTTCCACTGATTTTTCTTTTTTTTAAACAAACTGACCCGCTTTACCCACTCACGAACTAAATATCCTTTCGTGACTCAGCTCACAATCCTGCGTATCTGGTGTCGGATGCTAATAAGCTATGGTGGTAAATATAACTGGCCTATCTCTGCAAAGCCTGATCCTGACACAGAAATGGAAATGACCTCAGTGGCACCGTGGAGGCCACAGGCTGACCGAGGCAGTGACTTTGCTGTTTCTGTGGGGCTCTGCCTCTGTCCTAAGACAGGGGAGGCACTTCTATCCTCCACGGCGGGTGTCTTTCCTTTTTCCATTTTGTTTTGTTTTTTTTTTTTTGGTACTAAAGACCGAGCCCAGGGGTGCTTTGCCACTGAGCTGCAGCCCCGGCCTTTTTAAAATTTTATTTTGAGACAGGGTCTTGCTGAGTTGCCGAAGCTGGCCTTGACTTGCGACCCTCCTGCCTCCACCCCCCAAGTTACTGGGATCACGGACCTCTCTGCTCTTTGACCTTAGACACAGTTTAAAAAGGCAGGATTCCTATAGCTTTGTCCATCTCCCCAAGTGAGACAGACCCCCCCAGGCCCAAGACTTCCCCTGAGTGGGAAAGGTCCATGTCAAAGATCTCCTCCCAAGGGTGCCATCCACAAGCCAGAGAGGCCTGGGGACAGGGCCAGTGGTTAGGACGCAGTCTCAGACCTCTCAACTGGCCCAGGAAGGCCCCAAGCCAGGACAGGAGCCCGCTGAGGGTTCCCTAGGCCATGCCGAGCTGTGGAGGTAGGGGTGCAGGGTTGCATGTGCCTGCTGCTGAGCTACCAGCCCAATCTGTGGCGCTCCGTCTCTGTCACTCACCAGCTGAGAGGCCAGTTTCCTCCAGTCTATGAAACACGCTTAATATCATGACTCTCACAGGGTTATGGTAAAGACGGAAGGGGGAATAACTAAGGTGCTCAGGGGAATAACTAAGGTGCTCAGCACAGTGGAAACAGGCAGCAGGTGTCCACTACTGCTGCCTCTGAGAAGCGGAAGGGGCCCCCATCCTGGGGGTCAGGTCCCTACTTCACAGCAGGGAGATGGCCCTTGGCCTTCTTTGAGCCTGCATTTCAACAGCTTCCAACTGAAAGCTGGAACATTTCTACACAGGACACCCTTGACCATGTGATCCAGTCCTCAGCACCAGGACAAGCAGAGAGGTGCACAGCTCATCACCGTTGGGCAGTGAGTGCGGGAGACCCAGGTGTGCATCACCTGTAAACAGCTGTGTAGCCAGAAGCAAGTGATTCTTCTGGGAAGCACACAACACTTCCTCTCTCCACAACAGGGACAGAAAGAAACCTGCGTGGTAAGGCCATCGAAGGCAGTAATGACATCAAGGCACCTAAAGACGTGAGACATGATGCCTGGCACCCAGAGAAGACAGAAATAATAACATAACTGCCACGGCCAGCATTCCCTGGCCCCTGGCTGTGCACTATAATCACAGAGACCTTGGTTTCATTGGTGAGTTTTCCACAACCAAACCATAAAACATTTAGGACACGCTGGACATGGAGGGAATTAAGCTGTGCCCACCATTATGGTGACAGGAGAACCGATGCCCCTCTCTGGGTCTCCCCGGAGGAGGCCCTTAAAAGCCATGGCTGGGCATCCACTGCAGCCTCGTGTCATGAGGCAAAGCAGGCGCCTGGATGTGTCCATCACCCATGTAAGCCTAGGCCTGGAGGCCAGCTGACCGGGCCTTATCTACACTGATACGTGATGCAGACCTAGAACATGTTATTCTCTCACGTTTAATAAGCCAGCTTAAGATATCATTACTCACCACCCAGGGAATTCATTTTGAAACTCTGAGGTAGTGAGGCCCCTCCTGGCACTTCTCACTAAAGGAGAAGTGGACACACTCTATTCCTGCAGAGGAGCCTCCGCTCCGCCGGTATCTTCCAAAAGAGGGAGTGCAGATCCACACGCCCACTTGTTCACATAAACAAGAGAGGTGCACACAAACACATGGAAGGCTTGCTTCTAATAAAGATCTGCAAGAAGCCACCAATCACAAACACCAGAAATGTATTTAAAGGCTGCTCGCTGCACCAAGTGGAGTGTCAGCCGCCTTTATTTATTACTTATTTGAAAGGGAGGGAGAAGGGGGAGAAGAAAATTTCCTGTTCCTTCTCTAACAAAATGAGTCACAATTTCCAAACATCAATCAATCAGTGAGTCAGAGTGGGGGAGAAGAGGAAATGACTGGCGGCCTCCCACCGTGAGTGCTTCCCAGAACCACAGAAAACCAGGAACCCCCGGGTGCTGACTCGACTTCCCCAGTCTGCCTCAGGCACGTCACCAAACCAGCGTCTGCGGCCCGCGCCAGTTCCTCTGCTCATTCCCCTCGCTGTTCTGCCTGCCTCTGGGTGCCAGAGTACAGAGGCAGGTAAATGCCCTGCCTGAGGAGCCCCTGTCCAAACAGGAAGGCCACCAGTCGCAGCAGGACACACGAGAGGTGTCCTGCTCAGACAGGCACAGTGCAGACAAGGGGAGGGCACACGTGAGGAGCAAGGCGGTGGCGGCAGGAGCAAGGCGTCATTCCGCGAGCACACTGTGCAGACACGTAGGGAAGGGGATGGCACATTCCAGAACCCCAAGGAAGTCCAGCCTCAGTACAGAGCTACCAATGCAGGGGACACTGGTCAGAGACCAGGTGGCACAGGGCTGTCCCTCTGGTGCTAGCCTTCGTCCTCGCTGGTACCCCAGCACATACCTGGGTTCTATCCAGGGATTCTGGCACCTGGCTGCTGAGGCTGGTGAAAGCACAGGCTGCCAGCCCCACCCTGGGGGGTTTTGGCTCAGTGGGTCTGGAGTGGACCCAAAAATGTGCTTTTCCAAAGAAATTCCTGGGGGCTATGACCTGCTACCAATCCAGGTCCATGATTCTAGGGAGGTCAGTGACCCACAGCCATGAGCCAAATCTGACCTGTGGCCTTTTAAATTTTAAATTTATTTTTTGGTACTGGGAATTGAGCCAAGGATATTTTACTACTAAGTTACATCCCCAAATCTTTTTTATTTTTTGAGACAGAGTCTTACTAAATTTGCAATCCTCCTGTCTCAGCCTCCCAAATCACTGGGATTGCAGCCAGCTCCTCTCCCCACACCCCCATAAAGGTTACCAGAACACAGCCCCCCATCATCTCTGTACTGTCTATACAGAGTCTACGAGCTGCAAAGGAGACCGTGTGGCTGGCAAAGCCTGTGGCATTTGACAAATGTGACCCTTTACAATAAAGATTTGTGAACCCCTGTGGTCGAATGTGGAGAGGTGATAAGACGCCGGTGGTCCCGTGACTTTCGGAAGGTGCTGGTTCATCAATATTTGGCAGGTTTCTTCTCTGTGGACTTTTCAGAGCCTTCAAAAGCTAGTGTTATTATTCTGGGCCTGGGGGTGTCAGGGACAAGGCAGGGGATACCACATTCATCTATGAGATGCCACAGAAGTAAGCAATCAGAGTGTGGCTCAGGGACAGCTCTGGGGACAGAGGCCAAAAGGGAATGAGACTGGAGACAATGAGACAGCTAGATGGAGCCTGCACCAAGGCAGGGGTCAGCCAGTTTTTCCTGGAAAGGGCCAGATAGTAAATACTGGTGGCTCTGCAGGTCACACAGCATCTGCTGCAACTACTCAGCTCTGTGCTGGAGCACACAGCAGCGGCAGAAAACAGGGAAGCCAAGAAGCAAGGCCGCATCCCAATAAAACTTTATTAGCAGAGCCTCAGTGTGGGATGAAACAGTCCTGGAGATGGACAGTGGTGACAGTCCTACAACACTGGCCATCCCCTTAATGCCACTTAAATGTGATTGATATGCAAACTTTAGAAATGCATTCTAGATATACTCTAACAATAAAAAACAAACTTTGGTAATGCACCAGCAAAAAAAAAAAAAAAAAAAAAAGTGAAAGAAAAAAAAAACCTTGGGCACTGAAACTTGAATTTCATATAATTTTTAGATATCATAAAATAGCATTCTGTTGCTTACTTAAAACATAAATGTCACTCTTAGTTCTCTCATATAAACACAGCCAACCAATGGCTATAGTTTATAGTTCTTTAATTTTTGTTGTTCTTTGTATCAGGGATGGAACCCAAGGGTACTTAACCACTGAGCCCCATCCCCAACCCTTTTTAATATTTTATTTAGAGACAGGGTCTCGCTGAGTTGCTTAGAGCCTTGCTAAGTTGCTAAGGGTGGCTCTGAACTCACGATCCTCCTGCCTCAGCCTCCTGAGCTGCAGGGATCACAGACCTGTGCCACAGCACCCACCTGGACTACAGTTCACTGACACCTGCTCTAGGGTGGCAGGAATAGCAGGGGGTGGGGGGGCACACGACAAGAGGGCTGGTCAGGACCAGGCTCTGTCTCTGGGCTGCTGTTCTCGTCCAGCTCGGTATATTGGAGATAACACAGGACCACATGCCGGAGTGTGGGGTGCAGAGGTATGGGAGGTGGGTGGAAGGAAAGGTCTGGGGCCCCAGAGAGAACCCCAGCGGAACTGTCACATCTGCTGGGCTGTGGTCAGCCCACCTGCTGCTCACACTCAGGACATGCCAGAACCCCCCCACCCTTGCCCTGAGGCCCAAGCTCTGCAAGGCCAGCCACCTAGTGAGTCGGGCTTCTGCCTCAGGGACACCCAGGAAGGTCTGCGTGTTTTCCCCAGGCAGACCACTGCCCAGAAGGAAGAGCCAGCCCCTGGCCTATCCCAAACACACTGTTATTAGGAACCCGATCAGAGAGTAGGAGATCATTGACGTGTAATGGCCAACGCTCCCAGGCCCTCTGGGGGAAGAGGGCACTACAGACTTTTCCATTTGCAATCTGCTGTGGACTAAGATTTTTATAAAATATGGAAAAAAAAAATGCTGCTTGGAAGTCTCCGGAAGGTCAGGTCACCAGGAAGGTTTCTGAACACTCCTCTGAGTTTCTGTGCTTATCTCACTGAACCCAGTCTACTGCCCACGGATGACACTGTGACACTCTGTGAGTGGTGCAGTGGCCTGCATTGGGCCTCCTGAAGTTTCTCTGCTAAAAAGGGAACAAAACATACAAGCTCACTAGGCCAGCGAGCCCACATCCAGGGACTCGGACAGGGCGCAGACGGGGGTCAGCAGTCATCACAGACCCATGACCCAGTTTGGGGCCACTGATCAGAAGCCCTGGAAGGGTGGGGACTGGCTATTAACAGTGCCCTAGGGCTGGAGGCCCAGCCAACCACCCCGAGGCCTGGTCCGAGGGAACAGAGAGATAGCAGCAGGGACATTCTCCATTCTTGGGATGAAACCAGATGACATGAACACGGTAGGCAGCCCTCCAAGGCCACCCTATTTTAAAGGCTCACCTTGCTGTGAGACCCCAGGCAGAGGTCTCCTGTGGAAAGCGGCCTCCTACTGTGTGCCTGGCCCCAGCAACGAGCTCCCACGCCATCAGAACAGATCCGAGCTTCCAGTTAAGAGACGTAATTGCAAATCATTTTAGAAAATGCTCAACAACTAATTGTCATTATAATACCAAGTTTACATAGCCCGAATAATGGACAAATATCACCACGTAATAGAATAGCACAAAAATGGTAATTTCACTATGGAAAGTTGGAACTTGCCATTTCAAATTAGCAGAAGCTGTGAAGTGGGCCTTACTGACGATGTGAATATAGTAATTGGGGCTGATTTCTTGGCGCCTGGCCGAATCTGGCTGCCTGGCGTCCTGCGAGTTAATTATAGCTCTGTTCAGAGAGCGGGAACAGGGTACACTCCACAGTGACGCAGAGATAAAACCCGGCTCCGGTCTCTGCAGAGGCGAATGGGAGGGCGTTGGCATGAGGTGGGGTACAACAGAACCGATTCCCGGGGCTCCTTGGGCAACAGCCCGAGGAAACACAGGCATCGCCACCAGGCACCACCAGGACATAGGCCAGGCCTTCTGCAGGCATCCCCACTAGCCTTCCATGCCACAGTGGAGTGGCCGGGACATCATGTATGTCTGTGTCCAAAGAGAGCTCGCTGACCTCCTATCAGTTCCCTTTAAAAAAAGGTCCACAATTCGAAAAATGTGATTTGATCCAAATTAGCTCTCTCTGCAGATTCAGACAATTATTTCACTGAGGGCTTTTTGAAAATAAATCTTTCTTTTGGTTATTTCGAAAGATGTGAAGGGGCCCTTGAAGACCTGGGGCTGCACTCCTGCCTCTGCTGGCTGAGTCGCGGGCTGGCTGGGGCATCCCCTGGTTCATGCCCCACCATCCTTTCTCCTGAACCTCTGAAAACGTACACAGTCGCTTGGGACTAGAGGAGGACACGGCAGAGCTCGGGTCATGAGGGGGGCAGAGTATTTTAGAGTCCAGCTGGTCAAGTTTTAAATTGGGCACCAGGACATTTTAGGCACAGGCAGCCGCCTGCCACGCTGTCTTCGCTGAGCCCTGCTGCAACACGGCTTTCTGGGGCACCCCGCACTCTGCGTCCTCCTTTCACCACCAAGTGCTCCCAGACCCGGGGGGCTACGTGATCCCACTAAGCAGCGGACCAAGCCTGTCCCTATTATGCTATCCCGTGACATCACCAAAGACCTCCCAGATGGCTCAGGACAGGTTGGAGCCGCAGCCGCACCCCAGGCTCCTGGCCTCCCCACGCACCCAGGACCCTGCCCTCCCTGCTACCCCCAGGCCTCTTTCTGGCTGGAGCCATGGGAGGGGAAAGTCCTCTCTTTGGGGCCAGGGCCCCTCCCTGACCTCTGGTGAGTCAGCGGCCTGCTCTCCAAGCCCAGGTTGCTCCCACCTGAGGTGGCTCAGCCCTGCCGACTGAGGGAACACCCACTCCTCTCTAGAGTCACAGACTGTCATGTCGGCAGGACCTGTGCGAGGCTCCAGCTGCCTCACAGCCTCATCAGGACGGTTCAGTTCCAACAAGCAGCGGCCTGAACGTGCACCGATGGGGACTGGTGAACACAGCATAAGGACCCAGCCACACCTGAATGCCTGGTGGCCACCAGTAACACAAACTGGGTGGACACTGACTGCGGGAAGATGTCCCCAACATGCAAGCTTACCAAAGAACACGGCCCTGTCACACGACAGGGGCCTCACAATATTACTGAGTAGGATGGAGTCCACGTGTGTACTTAAGCACAGGGGCACCTTGCAAAACGCCAACAGTGGCTATCTTCAGATGGCAGGATTTGGGGGGACTTCTTCATAAATTGGATTTCCTAATGAGGAGAAACACCTCTCGGCTTTTGAAAAAGCACAGGGTGCTCTATACAGACAGATTTCACACACTTTGCAGGACACCACCGATTATCATCTAAGTGCAGCAGAAATGCACCAACAGAGGGCTGCCATTGGGCTGTCTGTGAACGCAGGGCAGCCACGATCATATTTTCATACATTATTAATTCACTTATTTCACAATATTTATAGAAAGCCCACGTGACAGGTATTTTACTGTGTATGTGACAGCAATGAAAATTACATTCTGAAACTCCAAAAGCAAAAGGTTTGGCTAACAAACTTAATGTACATTGGTTCTTAACCAAAACCTCATACCCTGAAGGGACACTGCCCACCCGACTTCTGACGAACAACAAGTCCTTTAACCTTGAGTGCTCTGAGCCTGGTCCCCACTCTGCACCCTGCATAGATCACATGATGCTGAGAGCCCACTTGGAACAGCACATGTGGCTGGCCTGAAAAAGGCCCCAAGATGGGCTAGGGCCAGCTGTGTGAGCACAGGAGTGGACGCCTGGGGGCTCAGAATGGGACGGGCCGCTCGGGGTTCTTACATGCAGCCGTGAGTCCTGACCAGAACAGGGAAGAGAGTGATCCTGCACCAGGGGCCTGTGTGTGAGCACAAACCACACCAGGCAGGTGCGGCTTTGGTCATTCACGTGGCCATTCAAGTTGAATGGTGGGCAAAGAAGTCATGTGATCTGCTTGCAGCCGATGAAGGCAAGCCCTGAACCCAGCCTGAGTCGCCCTGAAGCCCACACGGCTCCCTCCAAACCAGACACCAAGAAGGGCTGGAGGCCACAGCTGGAAGCAGGGGGTGCCCTCGCAACATGAAAAGCCACGCTCTACTCTGGGCAGCCAGGTGGCAGCCACACTGGCCCTGCTCTTTGAGGGCTGGGGTTGTCACTGGCTGCTGAGGGCCCAAGGAGAAACACCAGTGTGGACAGGAAGCCTGGGTGAGTGGGTCCCATGGGAGACACACTGCTCACCTCCTGCCTGAGGCCAGCGGCTGGCAGGCCGGGCGACGGAGGTCTCCCTTTTGCAGCCTCTAGCTGGAGTGCCTGAAACAAACGCTCTCTGAAATAACACGGAATGCAGGTGAGATTGGGAGACACGCCTGCAGAAACTGGACCTCTTGGAATAGGAGTTCCAAAAAGACTTTTGTTCCATCTCACTTATTCTATGAAAGCAAATCTATGACCCAACGTGTCTGCATTACAGACAGGCAGCCTCCCTGCTGGGAATTTTCCTGTCCTGGCCGTGACACTCCACCCTGTTAGCTTTGGGAGTAGTCTTCTTTCTCCCTGAGTCATACTTTTCTGGAAGCCCTCCAGCCCTCGAGCTAAACCTGCAATACCCTAAAAAGGTAGGTGAGTGGTGCTTCTAGGATTTAAGTGTCTTTCTCCACCTACTGGCACAGAAGTTGGGTATGTTTCTACCCAAACTAATGCAAAAACAGACCTGGGAGGCAATGTGTGCCAGCATGTTTGGTAACTCTGCAGTTACACCCCAATTTAAAAACGGGGAGACAGAGAGAAGAGGAAACTCTTTCCCTTGTCCACAGTTGTACTTAGCATTTTCTGCTTTTTAACAAGTTGTACTTAGCATTTTCTGCTTTTTTAAGGTTTGCAACCGACTCCTGAACTACGCAATGCAAAATGCTCCTTAGACCCCCTATATATGTTCAGAGATTTAAGCGGGGTAATTAAAAATGCAGAATTCCTCAAAGAATGTCTCTGTCAACTGGTTAATATAATAAAGGCTTCATTACTGTGCTGTGATTATAGCATGAAATGAAGCAGACCAAGTTCAAGTTCAGGAATGCCAAGACATTAAAACTACCAGACAAGAGAGGAGACAAAAATCTGCTCTCACAATCAGGTTATCAAACTGCAACTGCCGAACTGAATCCAGCAGCTTGAGGAAACTGATTTTAAGGAACTGAGTCCATTGACATATTTAGTTTTTCAAAGAATTTGCTCGTAGCGCAAAATGAAGATGCGGGATGGCTCTTTAAGATTCTGCAGGAACAGGGAGGGCAGTCATACACTCGACAGAGACCCTCTCCACCTGAACAGGAACCCCCAAGGAGTGTCCCCAGTACAGATGAAGGCACCCTGTGCAAGTTCTGGGGCACGTGCAGGCTGGCACTTTTTGTCACACCAACCTCTGACAGCAAAGAGTAAGGAAAAGGGAGACGTGCAGGGTTCTGGGTCCCCCCCCTCGGCGAGCCAGGGAGTTGGCCAGCTCCTGCGGCCTGTCAGGGGCTGAGGCTCCACCAGGGCTCAGGTTGATAGGAACAAGCTGCCGGGCTGGCTGCTCCCATGGAAACAGGGTCAAGCTGGCAACAACAAGCATGGCTTTAAAAGAGCCACCTGTCTCCAGGAAGCCCGGCACGCGGCCTTTCCCTTCTGACTTTTCAAGTTTACAGAATTAAAATGAAACATACCTGCTGCTGACCATGGCAGGGAGAAGACCCTCCCCATAGGTCCTGGCCCTGCTAATGAACTGCTGTGTGACTCCCAGCAAGTCAATGCTCTCCAAGATGGGACAGGGTGACCTACCGACTGCTAAGGTATCTGGGACAGCATTGGCACTCTGGGGCATCCCTGGGCCAGGCAGGGTCTGGGGGCATCAGGGAGCATCTACATGGTGGCATTAACCAACCAAGCCACACGTTCTGCCTGAGCAGTGACATGCCATCGAGACTAAGAGGACTGAGGTACTGTTGCCACCTTCCGGGCTGGTAGGCTATCGAGAGAGCACAGTCACCAGGGGCACTAAAGGACAGAGGAGCCAGTGATGATATAAAGAGATATGAGAGGAGCGTCCACTGCGGTTCTAAGAGCCCACAGGCAGGACACCTGGCTCCGAGGCAGAGCTCTCCTCCAGGACCCGCAGCCCGGCCTTCCAAGCCAGCCCCTGCCCCCCAGAACTGGGCCTGGGTCTTCTCCCCTCCTGACACCAACCAGAAACCCATTAGCTTCACAAACGCTGCTGCCACCTGCTTCAGGAGGCTGCTCACGCTCAGGGTGAGCGTGCAGCCCCCGCGGGCACCAAAGGCTCGGCCTCCACAAACCCACCAGCGCCTCAGGCAGGGCCAGGGTGAGGCTGTGCACAGCTGTGAACTGGGTGGCAGGGCCTGAGATAGGTGCGTCCTGGCTGGCCCTAAAAACCTCTCCCCTTGCCCACACACGGGAGCCTTGGGCACCAGCGACCACCACGCCAGCTGAGGGACAGCCACGTGCAGTGGCCTAGCTGGTTTCAAAGGCAGGGAAGGGAGGGAGGGAGGGGGGAAGGTGACCCAGCGGCTACCCACAGAGGGACGCTCGATGGTCCTTCGCAGACACCAAAGGTCTGCGGAACCCTGTGCTGCGCCAGGTTCTCTGCACGACGTTTCTTTTCTTTGGGGCCAGGGGTCGAACCCAGAGGCTCCACCACTGGGCCACACCCTCAGCCTCTTTATCTTTCATTTTGAGACAGGGTCTTGCTGAGTTGCTTAAGGCCTTGCTGAGTTTCTGGGGTTGGCCTAGAACCTGCGATCCTTCGCCGCAGCCTCCGGAGTAGCTGGGATTATAGGTGTGCACCAGCATACAGCCCATATTATCATTTCAGAAATAATGCCCCACATACTCAATGAATAAAGGGATAGGATCAATACAGCCTTTTCATTTTCCTCCAGTGCTGGGGTCTAACACATGCGAGGCAAGCATGCTACCACTGCGCACATCCCCAGCCCTTATATGTAACCCACAGCACCAGGAAACCAAAACTTTGAGTTGCGGGTTGTGTTGACACTATACTGCAGTGGTCTGGATGCGACTGTGGCATCTCCGTGGGGTGCCTGCACTGGAGTCTTGTGTAACATTCTGGCAAATGCAAAACTACAGGTACCAAAAAGAGTCAAGGCTCCCACAGGCTGGACTGGGGCTGGGGACAAAGCACAGCAAAGAATGTGGGGGAGGACCGCCTACTCTGAACTGAGGCAGAGGCCGCAACACACAGGGGCCATGGGAATTCATGCAGTCTAAAGGGAGTGGATCTTACCGGGTGTAAACCTGGCTTTAAAAAAATCTCTCCCTGAGCGAAGAACTCGTTTTACACCACCATCTCCATACCGGTTCCAGAAAGGACATCAGTGCAGCCAAGACATGATCCAAACACAACTGTCCCAACCAACTGTCCGTATTGTCATCACTGGAGGAGCTATGGGGATGGTCCTCACACCTACCAGGAAGAGTTGAGCAGCCTGGCTGGCTGGGAGGAGAGGCAGGCAGGCCAGCCTGGTGGGAGCCTGCTCTGCGCTGCCCAGCCCTGACCTCAGGCCAGTCCAGCCTGTACCTCCTGCTGTGAGAGCTGGGGGGGAGGGGCAACAGCCCCAAAGCTATTGCGAACATATACGCAGGATGTCGCACAGATGCCTTTGCACCGTGAATGCCGCGTCCATGAGTATTACTCTAGTCACAGGCTCTACTTGTAAAACTGCTTCAATTCACACGAAGAACACTCACGCACCACTTCACACCAGACACACGCGGCCCTGCTGCTACCACACTCCACTGGGGGCAGGGTTTTGCAGCCGTCTCTGCCCCTTCTCCATGCTCTGGAGGCAGCTGGGCCATCTCCGTCCACAACGCGCCCATGGGCCCTAAGGTGGCAGGTGTGGAGTAGGAGAGCTGCCGGTCCCCCAGGAACCCCCATGGCCAGGGCTCAGACCTCAACAACCCTTCACCCCAAATAACCCTACAGTCGCCCAGCACTATCTGCCTGGGGTGGCCTCTGGCAAGTCACGGGCCCAGGTTCCTCTGGTATGGAAGAGGAGACTGGACTGGTAACCCGGAGGGCGCCTTAGGGCCTGCACGCCGACCTCCTCATTCCACTCGGCTTCCTGGGCCCAGGGATGGGTCCCTGCTAACCTCCAGGGATGACAGCACCAATATGGTTCATGGAGGCTTCTCCCTGATGCTCCCCTGCCCTGGCCACCACAGCTGGAGGACAGTGCCACCCACATCTCAGGGGCCGTGTGGCACACACTCCTGAAGATGCCCCATGGGGGACAGCAATGACAACTCTTGCACCGTGCCTGCAGGAGAAGGCCTGGGGCCCAAGGGACAGGGCAGTTCAGGACACCGAGGGGCCACCACCGAGCCTGCTACCCCAAACTGGCCCCCAAGCAAGAACTGGAGGTGCCGGTTCTATATGCAGCTGGCCAGGCCTTTCCTGGTACTGGTCTCAGGTGGGCCTGGGCCAGCACTTCACACGCAGCCCACCCAGGGGACTTTATAATTCATGAGGCCAGGGGACCGCTGCCAGGGTGGCGCCACAGACAGGAAGTCAAGGTTCCTCTCTTTCTTCCTTCATGTTGTGTTACTGGGGACCGAGCCCAGGGTGCTCAATCACACCCCCAGCTCTTTTTTTTTTTGTTGTTTTTTTAAATTTGAGACAAGGTCTTGCTAAGCTTCCAAGGCTGGGCCAGAGCTTGTGATCCTCCTGCCTCAGCCTCCTGAGCCCTGGGATTGCAGGTGTGCACCCCACACCTGGCCTGAAGGTACCTTCCTAACCAGTGCAACTCTGAGGACCATGAATCTGGACTTCGCAGCCTCTGAGTAGCGGGTCCAGGCCGGGGTAAGCAGGTGGAAAGACAGGAAGCCCTCCAGGGGCAAAGCAGACAAACCCCAGAGGGAGGAGGCCCCGGCCTATACAACCTCAAGGGAACGGGACTTCCACAGGCAGGCCAGCCTTGAGGAGCTCTCCTCTGCCTAGTTACCCCACACAGGGTCCCCACCCGCTCACCAGGAAACATGGCTTTTCCTCCTGCTCCTCCAAGAAAACTCAGAGCACCCCTGGAAGCCCACGTCCTGGTATCTGCTCACTCTGGTGGCCAGCCAGAACTCAATCCCATTTCTTCCCAAACTCTGGAACCTTGATCTTGTCCCAGAATTCCTCCCCTGCTTCTCTGTAGATTCTGCCTTTCACCCCACCTAGGAACAAACTCAGGGCTTCCCCAGCAGCCAGGAGAACCTGCCCCCACCAAGGGGTGCTTCTCTGGCTACGGCTCTTCCAAGGTCACTCGCCCTACCCCCAGTTCCATTGCTGAGCCAGCCTTCCCCCCACGGCCCTGGCTTTCTCATTCAAGAGTGTCCCTGCTGTCCCAGTGTCTCCTGTTTCCCTGTACTGCGCATGAGCAGCGATGGTTCCAGGTACAGAACAGCCATGCCACCACAACAGGCACCGACACTCGCTGAGCCTCAACAAAGCCGGGGCCATCAGCCTCGGGGTCACTGCCATCGTCCCTGGGAAGGGTGCACACCTGGTGGCAGCCCTGGGTTCCTGCATGCCTCCACTGGGCACTGCCCTCCTGATTTTTTTCACTACTTGATAATGAAAGCCGATCACCACACCAGTCCCTGGCGGGCTGGGAGGGCCCAGAGGCAGGCTGGCACCAGCAGACGTGCCAACGTACTGCTCAGGGTGGTGGAAGGCTGACGGAGCACCGCAGGCTCCAGCCATCCGTAGCTCTGTTCAGGTGTCCTCTGTGGCTGCACTTGGTCAACAGTGACACCCCCACACCCCGGGCTCCCCCTGCTCCTCACCGGGAGGTGCTGTTCGCACCTCTGCTTCTGGAGAACACGGCTCACCCGCTGTACTTTGGCCAGAATGACTTGAAGCGAACCCGAGGGTTTGCTTTGGAAAGGAGCTCAGAGGAGGGCTGGATGGCAGCCTTGGACGATAAACACCTCCCCCCCACCCACCCCCGCCTCTGGCACGGCACCCTCCCCTCGTGAAAGTGCTTTCTGGGACAACCTGAGTTTCATGACCCTGGGGCCAGTGGGCTGAACAAGGAAGAGAGGGACAAGGTCCACAGGGCAGGCGAAGGGAACTTCACAGAGCATCACAGAGTGCTCCTCGTCCTCTGCAGGCTGCACAAACCCTCACACACAGAGGGCTCAGGCTGGGGGCTCAAGTCCGTGAAGTCCTCACACCCGAGAAGCCTCTAGAAACGTGAAACAGAAGAGGCTCGTTTCAAATCCTAACAATTTTGGTGTTAAGCGTGATGGTTAGCAGGGCTCTGATGAAACACCTCTGATCAGGCAATAGTCATGAAAATAAGGCACTCATCAAAACTCTGACATGTGCAAGGCCCTGGGTTACATCCCTGGCACTGGATTGAAATAAAAAGTCAAATAAGCTACCTTTAAAATAAGAATTAAAGAAACTGGCCGTAACTTTCAATGCCTAACCTGGGGGAAGTCCGAGAGGGCTTTCAAAGTTGCCTCGCACAGCTGGACCCGAGCAGCTGGACACCCTCTGACACAAGCCTGGAGGCCACAGCCTCCCTGCCAGCCGGGGGTGGCTGCTCCAGCCAGAGCAGCTCCTCTGACTGGCCACAGGCCATGAGGGCTGAGATAGACTTGACATTGAGAGCCTTACTAGCCAGCTGTTAGGGTGGGGTGGAGGAGAGGGGAAGGGCCAAATAAAGCAAGCTTCCTCCGTCAGCAGTACATGGCCTCCTGGCCTTCAGCCACCCTGAAGTCACTTTTTCAAACTGCTACAGTAGAAGACAGAAGTGACTTTTTAAAAGTCATTTCAAAGTAATAATGCTCCATAAAGTTTTTCTAACTTAGGGCTGGAAGACATGGTGGTTATTTTCAAATGTCTGGTTAAAAATTAGAAAGTCTCAGAGGGAAGCCACAAATATGTGAAGGACCCTCAGCATTTCTATTTCGGTTCAAGAACCGAAGAGCAGAGAGAATGAATGAACATCGTCAGCTTCACTTTGTAGGTACAACAGTCGGTGGCAGGTCAGAAATCTAAAAGTTGCTAAAACAAATTCTTATTTCTCTATGCAACGTGAAACCTACTGATGATAGTACAGAAATTAGTACAACCTTTTAACATCAGAATTATTTTCTTCTGCTAGTTTCGATGCTTTAAAGGAAAGACAAACCATAAAGTACATTAAGAAATCCAGGACAGAGCTGGGGCTGGGCTCAGTGGCAGAGCGCTTGCCTAGCATGCCCAAGGTACTGGATTCGATCCTCAGCACCACATTAAAGAAAAAAAGAAAGAAAGAAAGAAAGAAAAAGAAATCCATAACAACTCATAACATGAGACTACAGACTTAATATTGTTTGCCTAAAAAAAAGTGAACAGCTAGCCCCAAATTCCTTTTTAAAAATCCAATACAGGGGCTGGGGATGTGGCTCAAGCAGTAGCGCGCTCGCCTGGCATGCGAGCGGCCCGGGTTCGATCCTCAGCACCACATACAAACAAAGATGTTGTGTTCGCTGAAAACTAAAAAATAATTATATTAAAATTCTCTCTCTCTCTCTTTAAAAAAAAATCTAATACATTATTTAAAAAAAAAAACTAAACTAAAATGTCCATGTAAGCATAAATACTAACAAAGGCTCTGTATTTTTTAAAGCTCCTCAGAATCCCTGGAATAATGCCTGCCAACTAAAACACCTACTATGAATTTAGTAATGGGCTATGTGCACATAAATTACAAGGCCAGACATTTTAAAAGGAAAAAAAGGTGATTTATTGACACACTGGAGACACGGCGGGAGAGAAGCACTATTTCAACTTTCCATATATTCCTCGGCGCTGCAGATGTGCTAATGCAAAAAGAATCCCAGAGCGAAGATGGCTGAGCTCTGGTTCCATGGATCCGCTCCTTGGCTCCTCGGAGGAAGGGCCGCCACGCCCACTGCCCACACTGGCAATCAAGACAACGGGTACCGTACGCAGCCAGCGTTTATCTGGTTTCAAGTACCATGCACTCGGTCAAGCAAAGTGTGTCTCAAAATCTTATTTCAGTAAAAATTAAAATCTAAACACCACGTTCCCTTATCTCACTGTGGTGGGCCCTGACCCACGTCCCACGCTGCTCCTGCCTGCCGCTGGCCCTGCGCATGGCTGGCGTGCACACCCACTGACCTCACTTCCTGTTAGAAGCAACATTTTTCCTGCATTGTGGCAACCATTTAAAAAACAGGTGAAAAACTTTTCATGTTTTTTTTTTTTATGTGTAAACTAAATAAATACATCCTTGTTCTTGGTTTTGAATTCAAGGAGCCAGAAGCCAAGGCCATTCTCTGAGTAGGCCGTGGGGACTGGACGCAGCACCCCCCAGGAAAGGGACCTCAGCTTCTCCTCCCTGTGCCTGTGGCCGACAGCTTCCCAGCTGCTGTCTCCCAGGGCGGGAGCAGTGGAGGCTGGGGGAGCAGCGGAGGCTGGAGCTCCAGACAGGCTGGGAGCCCACCCATCAAGCACAAGCTTCAGGACCACAGGTGCGAGAGCAGCCTCTGGGTGGCACCGAGCATCCCCAGGGGACCCAGCTTGTCACACATGCGCAAGCGCAAACGGAGGGGTGAGGGGGGTTCCTGGCACTTTTGATTATGTGAACACACCTGACCCTGGGGAAACAGGCTGAGACCAGCCCCATATTTCAGACAAACCAAATAGCCAACAGACAGTAATGGCCTGACGCTACTGATGGCCCCGGCCAGAGGCGAAGTAGCGCTTAATCTTCTGAAGGAAACTGTCAATGCAGGGAGCCCGGAGCCGACCTTTCGCCCGGTCTTAATCACAGCCACCTATGATAACAGAGTGGGGTTTATTTTTATGCCTGGCTCCAGACTAAAATGATCAATCCTTCAATTCTGACTACTTTGTACCCACGGATGAACTGGAGTGAGCGAGGCCCACGTGGTTTTCATGGCTCCCTCGGGGCCCACGTGGAGCCAAATTCACCAAAGAACAATATCTAAAATAACTCCATCAAAACCCTGAACACTTCATCAAGGCTAAATCTACAAATTCAATGAAATGCCAATAAAAATCCATTTCAAAATTCCTCTTAAGAAATAAGACTTTTCAGCTGGGCGAGGCGGCGCACGCCTGCAATCCCAGCAGCTTGAGAACTTGATGCAGGAGGATCATAAGTTCAAGGCCAACATGGGCAACTTAGTGAGGCTCTGTCCCAAAATAAAAAGGGGGGGGGCAGGGGATGTGGCTCAGTGGATAAGTGCCCCTGGGTTCAATCCCAGGTACCCCACTACCACCAAAAAATCAAGTAAGAATTTCTAAAACGGAACTCAATAAACAATTCTGAAAGTCTCACGGGAGATAAGGAGCCACAAAGGGTCTAGCTGACACAGAAGAGCAAGGAGCAGGGGACTTCCCATCGAAGACTACCACTGACGTGGGGACAGCAGGGGATATCAGCAGAGCAGTGCGCAACTGCCACAGGCCTGGGCAGCCGGAAACAGAGCGTTGTGGCTGCCAGAGCACAGAGGGGACCTGGGGCGATTCCCTGAGGAACGCTGGGCGGGGTGGAAGAGGGCTCTGGGAAGGACCCGAGACTCAGCGGAAAGGATGACACGAGGCACCCAACGCCATCCACAGAGTGCAGCCCAGGCCCAGTGCCATTCCCGCGTGGAAAACAAAACCAAAGTGCCACACCAGTGAAAGGGAGCAGAGGAGGCTGTCCTGGGACATCAGCACAGCGGGTGGCATCATCTGCATTCCAAATGACAAGTGGCACCACGAGCATGAAGACAAGACAAGCCCGGCCTGGGAGGAGCCGTCTGCAAGGCAGAACCTTACAATGTTCAGATCTGGCAAGGCGGGCTCCCCGCCAGTCAGTGAGAAGCCAACAAGTGTCCACCAGGAAAAGCAGGGAGGGACAGAGCAGAGGAGGTGCGGAGGGACACTGCACAGAGGCCAGCTGTGCGGAAAGGTGCGCCCCTGCAGAGAGATGAGGAAGTCAGCAGCCAGCACAGGGCACAAGTCAGCCACCCCGCAGCAGGAGCAGATAGGGGCTGGGGCAGGGGACGGATTCAGGTGCTCGAGTGTGACACCTGGGGATGTGCACACCCTGTGACCAGCGACAGCTGGGAGATCCTAACGCCACTCCAATAAGTATGGAGAGGTGCACAACAACCTAGATCCCAACAGCCGTCCCAACAGCATAGGGATTTGGGCACAGTGGACACAGTGCCACCGGCCGCACCAGTAACCCAAGGCACAGGCCCCTGTGACTCGTCCCTGGACAATAACCCCGGGTAAAAGGTGAAGTCTAAGCGGGTATGTGTGTATACAGAAGGTGCCACTCGTGTGACACCATCTCGTGAAGAGTGACCTCCTGTGTATCCGCTACTAGGAATGAGCGGACCCCACTGTGAGCACACGAAGCCTGCAATGTGAGACGTGGCTCTCAGGATGGCGCCCATCTGAGGAGGAAGGGGCAGGAGGGATCGAGTAGGGGAGTGACCTTGTGTGTTGACTTGGGACAGACATCAGAAGCAAACAGGCCAAAACGTCAAAGTCTCCTGAGTCTTCACAAAGGGTATGGAACACCTACTGCATTTCCACACTGATCTGCAGGCTGGAAACGCCTTGGAGCAGAGCTGAAGCCCGAGTGGAGATTCCATGAACGTGAGCACCTCTGCACACACCAGGTCTCTCAAAGACCATCTTCCAAGGAGAGAATCCGGCAGGGATACCTCCACCCTGCGAACCACTAACGCACCAGAGGGACATGCCAACCTCAACCACACGGAGATGGAGGGCTTATGCACTATACCATGTGGGCCTGCCCACGCTTTGGGAGGTCTGTCACTCCTTGACATCAGCACTCAGGTCTGGCCTTGAGGCCCACTGTGAGCAGGACTCTCCTCTCACAGGAGCTGGCTTGGCAGCGAGTACAGCCCGCCAGCACCCACCCAGCTGCGCGGACTGCCAAGCTCCCCTGGAAACTCTGCCGTGGAGCATCATCACTCCCATTTTCTGGATGAGGAAACAGAGACTCAGAGGTGGTGTGGCCCACCAAAATCCACCCCACGTGGATCTGTGTACAGGCCTCTCCTCTAGGGCTATTAAACTCTCGGATCATCTGTACTGCTCAAAATAGCTCTTGAAAAACCACAGGATGCACGCAGGAAGCGGCCCATGGCTCAGGAAGGACAGGCCAAGCCGGCCCTGATGGCAGCTGGATGGAGGCTGCAGGGACGGCACGTGGGGCTCATGGGAGGAGAGCGCCCGTGGGTCTCCAGCACCCCACAGCCCAGGTCAAGACCTATGTGCAGATCTGACTGCTGCTGGTGGCACAGAGCAGAGGCCAGGGTCACCTGCTTATTGGTTACCTGAGAGGCTCCCCCTCACTCAGCATCCAGGACTTGAGCTTTCCAAGGTCCACATTCAAGGGCATCACTGGGCTCAGACTGAAGAGAGACGGAATGCGATGTCTCCAAATAATGACATGCCAAGAGCCAACCAAGGTGACTGGGCCTTCAGAAATTCTGGGGCCCCCAATGCTAAACAAGAGGCCCAGATTCATTAATGATGGTTTTAAAATCTCCATGGAAGGCTTTGTACACGTGTGTGTGTGTGTGTGTGTGTGTGTGTGTTCATGTATGTGCGTGCATGGGTATGTGCGTGCATGAGCAATTGCACGTGTCCGCACCCCCAGCACGCATGTGGATGTTGGAAGGCAGGAAGAATATGGAGGAGTGGGTTCCATTCTTAGGTGCCCAATACCTTTGTGGAGCCTGAAGTCCCTTTGCTGCCCCCTGATGACCACCCACTGCCCTCTGTCCTGTTTCAGCTCTCAGCCACCTGCAGTCAGCAGGCGTGACACTGGTTTCTGTAGCCACCGCCATCTGCCCCACTAGGGTAAGAGCTCTAAGGGGTGGAACCTCTCCGCCCCCACTGTGTCGCAGCATCTCACCTTGCCCCTGCCATCAGGAAGGGCTTCACACTACTTTCAGAAGAAAGGGAAAGAAGGAAGAAAAGCATTTATTAAGCACTTACTGCATATTCCATGCACATGAATTCAATTCACCCTTCTACCACCTGGGCTACTGAGGTCAAGCATCCCTAATCTGAAAATCTGAAATCCCAAATGCCCCAAATACTCCCGAGATGCTAAAAAAAAACTTTCAGATTTTAGCGCATTTTCGATTAAAGATGCTCAATTGGTGAAGTTTAGAGAAACATTCCCAAATTAAATTTAAAAATAAAACCTCCAAAATCTGAAACTGTTCTGGTCCTAAGCATCTCAGGTGAGGACACTGGACTTGTGTCAATGCCTTCTGCTCACAGGAGGTCCCAGTCTCAGAACTGTCAGTGACCTCGCTCAGGACCCTGATCTTACAGGACCCTGATGCAGACAGAACTATTCCTGTAGGTGAAGACCTGAGGCTGAGCTTCCGCCCAGTGCTGCTGAGGTCACAGTGCTAGGGAGCAGCACAGGACCCGACTGAGGCTGGAGGTGCACAAGCCAGCCAACCCCCTGCCTTGGCCTCTACAACCCCTCCCAAACCTGGCGCAGGGTCTTTCTGGAATGTGGGGGAATAATGCAGCTGCCAGTCCCTCCTGACCGGGCCACCCTCAGGGCCTAGTTCATACATTACTGCACCATGCTCAGGACAGCTTTTCCCCCAGGGACTCAGAGGAACCGAGGACATCACCACTGAGGCTGACAAATTGGCTTAACGAGTTTAATTGGTAACAGTTAAAAGTTCACTTTTAATTTTTAAACCTTTCCTGGTTAAAGTCTTATTATAACGTAACGGTGGGTGATTCTGGAATGATTAAACACCCGGGTCAATTATTTGGGCTTTATGATTTTGCCCAATACTGGAGTGGCCTCCTGTCAACTAAGTTGGCATCACAAAAATAAAAACTCACGAGGCACTTTCACATGTGGAGCTATCACAAAGGAGAAGAGGGAAAATCAACTAAAAAGCTGTTCCAGGGCTCTCACACCCCGAGAGAGGAATTTTTAAAAGCAGCTTTACTAAAGTGCAACTTAGACGCCATTAAATTCTCCCTCTCAGAGTGCACGACTCAGCGCTCTGGAGCACGCTCACAATTTGTGCAACTATTACACAGCACGTCTTTATCACCCACATAAGAAACCACACACCCACTACCAGGCATTTTCGGGACCCTCCCTGCACGCCCTGGCGGCCACTGATGTCTTCCTGTCTCCACGAACGCGACCATCCCAGCACTTCCCAGAAACCTGTCACGGGGTGCCTTCCCGGCTCCTTTCACTTAACACAGTATTTTCAAGGTCCACCCACGGTGTGGCACGTGGCAGTTCCCTTCATACGGACGAAGCCCATTCCGCTGGCTGGCTCACCTGCTCATGGACAGCAGGATGGCTTCTACTTTTTGGCCACTCTCTTCACGCTGCTATGGACACCCGTGTGCACACTTCTGTAAGTGTTTTCAGTTCTGTGGGGAACACGACTGGCGGTGGACTTGCTGGGCCACGGAGGAACTAGCTTTTTGAGGAAATGTCAATAAAAGGCACTTCTTGAGTTCTTTTTTAAATTCTGCACAAAGAAATTAAGTAAAATCAGATAAAATTTTTATTTATCCTCTGCCGGCTTGAGAAATGAATCTTGCAAAGTGACGTATATAATGTTTTTTTTTTTTTTTAATTCTATTTTGGAAAGAAAAGATGGCAACATGAGTGCCAATAATATGCCAGGACCCTGGTGCTCCAGCCACTAGGTGACCGTGGAGCTGAAAGTACAGGCCACAGCTCCGGCCCGCTGCCCGGGCCGCCAAAGGCGGGAGGGGGTGGCAACCAGGCTGGGGCTGTAAACCCAGCACAGGAGCTACAGCCAGGCCCTGAGTCCCAGTGTGTGACCACCCCACGTCCCTGGCCACCCAGCCTGGGGCCTCCTCATTGCCCACTGCCCTTCTGAGACCCGAGTCTGTCGGGACGTGACTGGACTCCCTCCCACCTAAAAGCCACAGCAGCGGCGCAGGGCGAGGTCTTCAAGTCAGCAACTCAACGTGCCCCACGAGCTTCAGGAAAATGACGTTGGCTGGTCACCAGATGGTGGGAAGCAGTTCGGGACTCTAACAAGGACCAAAACGTGAATGGCAAACTCCAGTCGCACGGGCTGCACGGTCTGGCAGCTTGCTAAAGACAAGAAAAGCGCTGGGAGCCCGGCGGACCGCGTACACACGCACATGCACGCAGCGGGGAGCCACGGCCCAACAGCACTGGGGCCACAGGGGGCCTCGACCGACTCCTCAGCCATCACCCTTGTCCCAGTGCCCCGCCTCGCCCAGGACTCCTGCAGGCCAGGACGCCCGGGCTCCAGCCAGCTGCCAGCAGCCGCACGACTGTCCAATGGAGTGGCCTTGTATTGCAGGGCGCCCCTTCCAGAAAGTCACTCCTGCGGTGCCTACAGAAGGCCACGGCTACGTGTTGCTGTCCTGCACTCCCACACCTTCCTCCACACTGCGCCAGCATAGGGACCACGACGCAGCCCAAGTCCACGGCATCTCCCAGTCCTCGTCCCCCTCACCTTTGTACAAAGCTGGCACAGGGGGACGCTGTGGCCCTTGCTTTCCACCTGAGTTCAGGAGCACTTCCTCCTGGTCCATAAAGAGCAGAGGCCCAGGCCCCAAGCCCACTTCACAGAGGTGCAAGGCTTCACCCGAGTCCACCTGCAGACGCAGCCCAAGCAGGGAGGAAACAGAAGGTCGCGGGCCTAAGGCGAAGGGCCAGCCAGGACTCGGGCGTCAGGAAACAAGCCAACACATGAGCGCAGGTCACACCAGCACCAGAGTCGGGGACAGGAGCCCGGCCAGGCCACTGCCCTGGGCCAGACAACAAGGGAAGAAGATGGGCTGGCCTGGGTCTGACAACCAGGGACCTGGGTCCCCAATGATCAGGACCAGAGCGGAGCTCTGCTGCTGGCGACAGGAGCATGATGTCACATGCTCCTGACAGGCAGATGTAGATGGCACAGACACAAAGCAACCAGCATGATGAACCAGGTGTCCTGAGGGTCCATGAGCCAGCCAGCAGGCAATGTGGAGGCAAGGGAACGGCATTCGAGGAGAAGCCTGGAGGCCGCGTGGCCATGATGCGGGGCGAGATGGGAGTGGAGCAAGCCAGACACCCAGAAATGGTCAGGGCAGAGTGGACGCTGACCTGGCACCAGTGCCCAGGACACAGGTGAGGAACACCGCGGCACCAGGAGTCGGCTCTCCTCCCGCTCCCTCCCACAGAGGCTGGCCTCCCCGAAAAGCCAAGGAGCAGGGGGAGGCTGGGCCGCAGCCCAGCGATGAGCATGTGTCTCCCGCAAGGCCCAGGTCCACCCAGCACCATGACAAGAAAAGCAAAAGAACTCCACAGAGCAAAGAGCCCACCTGGGTCTCCCCGGAAGCAGTCAGACACTGAGACCACCTTCTTGCAGTCACACGTCACAGTCCCAGGTGGCAGGAGGCTGTTAGTCGCTGCGTTCCTAGAAGGACACCACCCTGGGCGACTTGGTCCTCACTGGACTAGTCCCTCTCTGCCACATTACTCCTTGTGGCAGGTCTCCACTGTCATGCCAGTCAGACAGTGTGTTCCCCAAAGCCCCTGCGACTCTGCCCCAAGAGCCTCCAATGCATCTGTGTGCTGAGAGATGCTTGTCCCATCAGGAAGCCACCAAGAGCATGGGCTCCACAGCCGGCTACGTGGACAGGCCCAGCTGGGCACAAAGCAGCTGTGGGAGCAAACGCAGAAGTGAACTGAAGGAGCTGGATGTGGTGAGCCTCGCTACTGGAGAGGCTGAGGCAGGAGGATCACAAATCCAAGGCCAGTCTCAACTACTTGTCAAGACCCTGTCTCAAAATAAAAAGGGCTGGGATGTGGCTCGGTGGTGGAGCGCCCCTGGCTTCAATCCCCAGGACCATGAAACCACAAGCAGCAAACAACAAAGTAACAGAATGGAAAAGCAGGAAGAGGCGATTCCTAGGTAGAAGAATGGGACTCTAGAGCCACCCCTGGCGACCCCTGAAGAGAAGTAGCAGGTTTTCCTGGTGCCACAGCCTCATCTATTCCCTGGAACCACACCTGGGAAACCCAGGGCCTGCCACACCTCTGACATGACCACAGAGAGGCTGAGGAGACACCGGGCAGCGAGGCCCACACCCACCCGCTTCCATCCCCCAGCTGCCTGCCCTGGGCAAGAGCAAAGCTGCTTCCTGCAGCAGGGACGCCTGCACCGCGGCCAGCCCACAGAGCCCCGTCACACCATGGTTGTCTCTGCCCTGCACCCATCTCCTGTGCCACAGCACCCAGCCCCAGCCAGGGCATAGCTGTTTCTGCCAGAGTCAGGCCTTGGTGCCCCTCATCACCCCCTGAGCTCTGGGGCCTGGGCTCCTTCCCCCCTTAGCATCCACTCTCTGGGTGCAAGGCGGAGGAGGGTGGTGGAGACCCAGATGCTCCTCCTGGCCTGGCAGCGGACACAGGCAGCAGGCATCTAGGGGACCGCATTCTCAAGCAGGGGCTCAGGTGCTGCACGCTCATCAATGTTAACGGTCAAGACCGGGGCTCACGGCTGGGGCGTGGCTCAGAGTGGGGCACTTGCCTGGCAGGCTCGCTACTGGAAAGGCTGAGGCAGGAGGATCACAAACGAACAAAAAGCCCTCAAACAGAAGTGTTCCGGGGCTGATCTCATCAGAAGATGTGGCCGAGCCACCCAGCACTGAGCTCGCTCATGCCCGCCCTGCTGCCTGGTGAGAAAGACAAGGAACTCAAGACAGGGACAGCACCTTCCCCCAGGCTGAGCCTGTGGCCCGTGGAAGGTGTTCCATAAGTACCTGTGAAGTGACCGACTGTCCTACAGACCGCGCTGGGAAGACCCTAGCTTCGTTTGGGGTCTTTCTGTGATGTTCCCTGAGCTGGCCCCATGGGCCAGAAATCTTTGTGTCTAATGCATCGCGCAGTGGGCGTTTCAATGCCAACCACGAACACTCTGCAGGCCAGGAGCCAGGCCTGCGCAGAGCCCTCCATACACACCACGCCGCAGCCCTGCGAGCCGGCCTGGTGGGAGAGCCGGCTGGTTTGGTATGAAAACAATGAAAGCTGGAGAGGTGAAGTGATTTGCCCAAAGCCACGCAGCCAGCAAGTCACCCGCGACGACGAACATGAACAGCCACATGCCACGGAAATCCTGTTGCTGTGCTCCGAGAGCGATCATCAGTCCAGTTAGGGATGGATGTTCATTCAGAAAATTTAAACGCATTTTTTATTCTTTTTGATTCAAAGAAAATGTGTAAAACTTTATCTAGAGTAACTGCAGTGTCCTTCAAGTTAACTGCGATTTTTGGATTAAAAAGATGCAAGTGAGAACACCAAGTGGTGAAACTTAAGACAATCCACTCTAAACCAAAGCTCTCAGGCTCCAGCCATCCCAGCGCCCTGCTGTTCCTGCAGCACCACCCCATCCAGCCTTCTCCTCCTGGCCCCGAGCCTCTCCAGTCACCCTGAAGGGCCTCCTAGGCCGACACCCACTCCCTGGTGAGAGCTTGGGCAGCTCCTGATGTCAGATGCTCAGAACTTCAGGGGACATGGGTGGAAATGCTCCACTCTCACAGAACAGAGGGAGGGGGCATGCACATGGAGATTCAGCACTGTGGCCCGCACCAGTAGGCCCCATTGGCCAGGAGTTGGGACCTTGAGCACCATGGTGGTGTCCTCCAGACAGGGGCTGCTTTCCCTGATGACAAACCAAATATTTTAGCCACCGCCACATGAAGTTCTAAGCACCCTACATTTCACATGTTCGGTGTCCAGGCATGTTGACTCCACAGTGAACGGTGACCTGCTTGTCTGGTGGCACAGCCAGAGGCAGTGACCAGTGCTGAGAAGAAGCCATGGGTCCCTGGGACCCAGATCCCAAACAGAATGATAATGCAATGTCCCTTCTGGGACCCGGGCTGGCACACCCTGAGGTTCCGCATGTGCTGTCAGACTCCAGCGTGCCATCTGAGCCCACAACCCCTCTGCGCCTCTGTGGCCCTGGCGGCCCCTGTCACTGCAGGAGGCCTGGCTAGAGGAGGGAGGGCCAGAGGGCTAGGCGTCTCCACGGGACAGCCACACTGGAGCACAGCTTGGTGGGGGGTGGGGGGTGGGCAGCAGGTGGCAGACCTGAGACTTCAGCAGGTCCGCTGAGCCCTGCTGCTCCTCCTGTGCCACCATGCTTCCACCCAAGATATTGATTCTAAAATAGAGGTTAATTATTCAATTTCCAGAATGCCCAGTGAGGACAGCCCTGGAGAGCGAGTTCTGCTGAGACATTTAAAATGGGTCCCCTTGTAAAGCCTCTGCTCCCACGTCACTTCCCAGGAGTGATGGATTAGAAAGGTGCCCTCCCCCAAAGTGGCTTTTCTTCCAGGCCTGTTCCTCTGTCCTCCCTGGAAAGCCAAGAGCCACAGGGAGACTGCTGAGGTCTGTGGCGGTGGCAGCCCACTAGCCCCAGAGAGCCAGGCGGGCTACCCTGCAGGTGCCCCGAGGGCCACCCGGCTGCCCATCTGTCTGGAGGACTCTGGCTTCTTTGCATTTCTCACTAAGCCTGAATCGGGCACAAAGGGACCTGAGAGACAGACGAAGAGTGCACTGCCCGCCCCTCTGGGCACTGTCCTCCCAGTGACAGTCAAAAGAGGCAGGAGCGTGTGAAGAGCAGTTCCCAGAGCCCTTTACAGCGCACTTCAGCAAGGCGTTTCAAAGGCCGTAGCAGGTGAAATGCCGGCTCTAAAAGAAACATCGGGCAATGGGCCTCACATGCGCAGCCTCAGACTCTCCGCTGCAGACCCATGGCCGCCCCACATGTCCTTAAGGACTCTGGTGGCCTCTACCCACCGTGGGGCACAGGCCAGAACAGGCCACACGTCTGCACCTGCACTTGCATGGTGCCCACCCAGCTTGTTCCACACCTGCACCTGGAGTCAGCCAGTACCATGATGTTCCTGGACAAGCTACCCACTGCCGTGTCCCCAGAGCCCACGCAGGGCAAGCATGACTTTCTGCTGGGGCTATGGACAATGCAAAAGAGGCAGGCGGCTGGCCACACATTGTCTGATCAACCATAAAACGCCCGAGACGCGTGTCCCAGGGGTGTGCGAGAGCCACAGCCCCTCCGGGAGGTCTCCAGGGAACCCCTCACCTCTGGAGTGTTCTTCTTGAACTCGCGGCTCTGCTCGATGAGCCGCTTCCTGGACTGTTCGCTTTCATCCTGACGGTTCGCCAACACTGTCGCGGTGGCATCGAGTTCTCTCTGTGGAGGGACACAAGAAGGAAAACAAGGATTGTGATCGTACTTTCTACCAGAAGGGTTCACATGTCCACCTGACCAGGACACTCAACAGAGACCCCTGGGGCTCCGAGACACCCACTCATGGGCAGAGGAGGGACTCGGGCAGTGAGCACCATCCCCCTGCCCCACAGGCCCTGGCTGGAGAAACCCAAGCTTGCTCAGCCTGCCACGCTCGCCACGCTGTTCCCCACGCACACTGCCCAGTGGCCATGCCTAAAACAGCACACACAGAAACAGCGTCTCCACCACAACCAATGTCGGCAATGCCTCCCTCCGAAGCAGCTCAGGATGCTCTGAGCAGGCCTCTCGGGCCACTCTCCTGAGTCCCAGTCCCCTGATGAGCACAGCGCTTCCCACCAGGGCTTCTGTCTTGCTGTCCTTCCGCGGTGCGGGCCTGGGATCTTACAGTCACATCTGATTTGCTTTCATTCAACAAATATTTACAGGGAGCTTAACTCTGGGTCAGGCACCACACTCAGGACAATTAACCTGTTATTAGTTTTCAAGAGGGACCTTTAAAAGGCAAATTCTAATATAATTATTTCCAAAATTTTGTAAACTTCCCAGAAGCAAGGCCCCTGAGAGGGGCAGTGACTCTCAAGCAATCTTACTTGCCCTGGACAGACTTGGGGACCACTGCAGGGGGTCTCCAGAAGAAGACCTGCCCGGGTGGAGGGTGCTGGGCTCTGCTCTACTCCGCAACCTGACACTGGTGTCAGGAACTTGTGCCCTGGCCTCAGGGATTCTGGGGGGAGCTGCCAGGAGTAATGTAAAGCAGGCTGCGGCACATGGGCCCAGAAGTGGGGCTCCAGGCACGTGGCAGGAGCACAAGCCACGTGGCTGTCACCAGTCAAAGGCCCACCGTCTCCTGAGTTGGTTCAGTTACTGAAGCTGCAATGGCAGCTCATTCTACATTGGATTCAGATGGTTGCTCCAAGTGGCCTCTCGAGGCAAGGACCGGCACGCCCTGCAGTCTAGCAGAGCCAGGATCTTGCTGAAGGCTCAGAAAGGCCATGAGAACCCACCACTGACCCCCCAGGATGCCACAGTTAAGGGCTTCTCTCCGCCCACCTCCTCAGGTTCCCGTGAGTTTCCTTTTGGGTGAGAATAACCCAGTGGGCCCCAAAGCCCTCCTGGTACCACTATGGGGTGGCCCACAGCCAGACAAGATGACAGAGAGCTGGGACAACCACCCAGCAGGCTGTCAGCTCTGGAATCGTGGACCGTGGGGGGCGGGGGCACAGGGGCTGGGAGGGGAGGTGCCGCCACGCCACACTCCCCCTTTAGCATTTCTGGCATTAAAGCAAAACTTGGGCAAACAAGTCCAAGAGAATATCGTGGGCTAGCGTTCGAGAACAGATGTCAAAGCTATTGCAGAAAAGAGGGAAACACTGAGCATTTTGATAGACCACATTTGAAACGCATCCCAGTCGAGGGAAGGCAGGGAAAAAGAGCAACCACCACGCATGTGGGAGAGCGGGCTGGGACGAGAAGAGGAGCCACAGATACGCAGGAGGCGCTCGGAAATATAAACAATCTGGCGAGGAGGAGGACGCAGACGTCTATATTTAAGCAGCAGCAGAAGAAGTTATAAAAGGAGGCTTCGAGGAGGGGATGAAAGCCAATATTGAAATATGACAAAAACGAAGGGTTGATGTTTGTTCCAGGCACACACACAGAGGACCAAGAGAAAGACACAGAGCCCCGGCGCCTGCGCCACCAGGAAGTCCACCCTGGTCAGCCACCCAGTCGGGGCATCTGCTGGCTTCTTCAAGACACTGAGGTGCCGGACTTGGGGGGCACAGGGGGATTTGTGGGGTCCCAGCCTTCCTTCCTAGTGGGGAGTGTGGGTAAATGACTGAGGAGTCCCCAGAGTGAGGGGTCTGCAGGCCCCTCTGTCCCTGGGCTCCCCGTCTGGCCTCTGGTTCGGGGTTCCTCCCTGGGCAGGCTGGCTGGTCGGGAAGCCTGAGTTGAACAGGTGACAGCGGGCAGACCCACCTTGACCCTGGCATCGCAGAGCCAATGCACCGGAGGCCACCTGCTCCGGCAGCAGGGCCTCTGCAGGGGCCGCCACGCGCCCTCCCCATGCCTGCAGACACGTGCAGGCCAACAAAAGGGGTCTCCAAACTCAACAGCACATGCCACCTGCCACCACAGAAACAGATCAGCAGAGGAAAGGAGGGAGCCTCAACCGCCCGGAGAGAGCTGGTGGGATTTAAGGCTCACAATCTGACCAAGGCCCCTGGCAGGGGGCCGGGGGAGGGGGGGACCACCGAGTCCTTCTGAAGGAAGCCAAGGTGCTGGTTCCCAGGCTGTGGGCACAATGCAGAGGGAGGAGGCACCTATTAAACACAAACTGGACATGTCCCCCTGCCCACCAAGCCCGCCTAGACTCCAAGTGCCCAACAGGACAACACTTAACAAGGGAACCTCGGGTGTTGAGGGAGGTGGGTGGGGGCCCAAAACATACCCCTTAGCCCAGGAGTCACAGTCACGGTAAATGGGAGCAGAGTGCCCACATCGGAACGGCCTCAAGTCACACAGAGCCGCAACACCGGGACAGCCACAATGCCCCCCATCAGCAAATCTGGCCTGGCCACTCAGACTGCAGGACGATGGTCTGAAAAATACGTGCTGTGTAGGAAGGGACGGTCAACAGGACATACTCAAGCAAAAAGAGCAAAGTGTCCAAAGGTCAGCACTACTTAAAAGGTCAGGAGTGCCGATGCGTCCACCAGGACAGGCTCCAAGGGAAGAGTCCAGAGAAACGCAGAAGGAAACTTGCACCCCCGGCTCTCGGGAGGGACGGCCAGTCACCTGCCCTGCACTGTGTGCCTTCTGACTGCTTTGCCATGTGGCATATTATCTAACAAGGAAGAAGGACAAAATACATTAACTTTTAAACCCTGTCGCCCCAGGTGCTCAGGAGGCTGAGGTGGGGGATCCTGTGAGCCCCGCAGCTAGAGACCAGTCTAGGCAACAGGGGCTCAAGATTCTGTCCTAAAAAAAATCCTATCAGTGTGAAAACACACACACACACACACACACTGACAGAAATACACATAATGGCTTGGGCACAGTCTCATGGTGCACAGCCACAGGGAGTGGCAGCCTGGAAGGGATGATCTCTTGATTCTGGTAATTCAAAAAGGGAGGTGTGGGCTGGGGGTGCAATTGGGTGGTGAGCATGTTCCCAGCTGGCAGGAGACTCTGGGCTCAACCCCTGGCATTGCAAAAACAAACAAACAAAAAACCCTGAGGCGGGCACATCTTTTATCACAACAGCTATTCCTCATTCAATGTGCTGCCCCGGGGCCAGTCAGGGGTAGGGGAGACAGTTACAGAAAGCACTCTTACAGGACAGGGCAGGAGGGCCCTGGGGCCCAGGACCTTGGTCCCCAGTAATGACAAGCTGGCAGGGTTGCCAGCAGCCCATGAACTTGGAACCAAGCATTTCCAAAGGGACCACGTGTGGCCAGGATGGGCACCTGATGCAGGTGTTTTGCAGTTCAGAGCAGTCACTGGACGGCTGAGGTAGGGTGGCGACAAGATCCAGGGCGAGACTGTGGCTTTTGGAACCACGTGGCCCCAAGAAGTCGTGTGGCCAGGCCACTGATCAGGAGTTGCAGGTGTCAGGCCCAAGGCGGACTCTCTAGAGTGGCTCTCTTCACCCCTCGAGGTGTCCCCACCAACCAGAGCTGGTGGCCCTGCTCATCCTCAGAAGAGCTTCAGAGGCCATGGCCCAGGCTCAGCACCATCCCCTGGGGAGCAGATGGGCCCAAGCTCATCTGGGAGCCCAAGGGCCACATGCACAGAGGCCCTGGTTCTGTGCAGGTGTGTGGGCCCCGCCCAGGAGCCGTGCTGGCCACAGTTCTATGTGCCTTGCTGAGACAACTATCAGAAGCCTTCCCTCTGAGGACATACAGCTCCTACATCCTAAATCTCTGCAGGACTCCAGTCTCTCAGCCAAGTCACGTTCAGAACAAGACCAAAGAAAACCACCATGTAACTAAGCTATTTAAAAGAAATTTCAGAAAATGTTTTAAACACGTTTTTCATGATGTTACTGGTCAGTCTGGAATTGCTCACCTTCAAGGTACATAGGTCCCACAGGTCCTGTCGTGCCCCCCCCCCCATTCTGCTGAGCCTCTTCCTCAGGCCCCAGGCCAGGACAGCCTCCCATGGGGGACCTTCCCAGGCCGGCAGAGGGGCCTCCTCCCAGCCCCCGGGGCCACACACCAGCCACACAAGCAAGGTGTCCTCTACCTTGAATCCAGAGTTAGCTCAACAGCTGTTCTTTTGGTGACTGTCAAACTCATCCACCAACATAGCCCAGAGAGAAATTGTAAATGACTCTATTAGTGAAAACTAAGACGGCTGATGCACACAAGGAAAGTCCTAGGGTGTCTGATGGGCAGGCTTCAGGGCATCTTTGTTTTGTGCCCATAACAGCCTTTTGGATGAACAGAAGGAGGTCTAGCTAGAAAGGGGTGAGGGCCTCCAGCCTCCTCCCAAGACCTCTCCCAGCTCCCACTCAGAGTTCTGGGGCTGGGGGTGTGGCTCAATGGTGGAGTACGTGCCCACCATGACCCCTGGTCATCAAAACCTGTGAAGCCCTTCATACAATAGGTGCCAGAAAACCCCGAATGGAGACCCAGGCTCCACCCCATGGCCGCCTGTGGCTGTGGCCAGATGACCTGCCTTCCCAAGTTGTGGCGTGGTGAATGCTGTATCTAGGCTAATTTTCATTACCACCAGAGTCCCACACCTGGCCTCAGCCCTGAACTCATCCTGCCACCAGCATCCTCGAGCAGGGTGGGAGCTCCAAGGGGCTCCATTGAATCAGACAACACCACCTACAGGGGACCAGGGCATAGCAGTGACAAGGCAGAAGGGCCAGGCCAGGGGGACAAAACCCAGAGGAAGAGGGTAGAGAAGACAGACAATCCTTCTAGCAAGAAAGCTCTCCAGGTTTCTGTGAAGGGTGCCCATCTTTGCTCAGTCCCCACGATCCCCTTCCTCACCATGGCCAGGGCTTGCTGGGCTCTATGCAACTGAGCAAGGGCTCAGAGGAACCAGGAGCCTCATCCCAGTCCCCAGGAAGACACAGGGGACACAGCAAAGCACCCCGCAGCAGTGGAGGCCAGCAGGAGGGTTAAAGAGACGCTGAGAGGTGGGCGGGCAGTGGGGGTCAGTTGTGCTCAATTAAAACTGTAAAAACCACCTCCCTAAACATGTCCACCACCACGACCAAGCCGCCCAAGCTGCCCACGGCAAACACGTAGATGCAGGTACAAAGGAGGCTCCGTGGGCTTGCGGCCCGCCCTGGGGCAGGGCTGGAGGGTGGCACATGGGGCGGGGTCCTTCCCCTCCCCGCTTCTGCATCTGGTCATTCTGAGCACGTGAACGCAACGCCTACTCCCCAAAATGAGCATTTCTCTTTTAAAAGCCTCACCCAACAGAGAGGCGAAGGCCATGAAGGGCCCTCAAGGACCAGGACACCACAGGTGTCTGTGACCCTGAGCCTGCCCAGCACCCTCTCTCACACCTCTGGCTCACTGCCACAACCGTCACATCCCATGCCATGTGTCACATGTGTGGCCAGAGAGGGCACCTCCACCCGGAAACCAGAGACCCATACAATCAAGCTGACTGCCAATGGGGACCCTGAGTGGCAGCAGGCAGTGGCAGAGGGGATAGTCGGGAGGAGACCTGCATCAGAGCTGCCCATTAGCACCCACCACCCTAACCCCTGGGGGCCCAATGCTCAGCAACGAGGAGACGAACGGGCGAGGAGGAGAGCACAGAGCACAGCAGGACGCTGGTGCAGTGAGGGCCAGTGGGACGGCAAGAGGGAGCCTGGGAGGGCACGCGGTGGGGTCCCGTCAGCAAGACCTGACACACAGCAGCTCCAGGAGAGGGCACGGGCCACACCAAGCTCCAGCAGTGCTCACCAGAGCTGCAGGAGGCCATGGTGGCAGCCCAGAGACCTCGGGTCAGACCACCCCAGCCCATGCCTGCCCTGGCACACTGATTCCCCCAAGATCCTGGGCATCACTAAATAAAAGAAGAAGCTGTAACATAGTCCAGGAAAGGGGCAGAAAGGTCCAGAGGAGCAGTGACCACCTCTGCTTGGGGGGAAACCAGAAAGAGCTTGGTGGAGACACAGCGTCCAAGCAGGTCCTGAGGAAGACCTGGGGCAGGCCGGTATCCCTGGGCAGAACAACGTGGAAGGAGACGGGACACATTCAGGGACTGGAGCAGCGTCCAGGAGGGCAGAGATTCCGCTGTGCTGGGCTATCGGACAAATGCAGCCTCGCACAGGGGCCATGGATGCAAGATAGTCTAGAACAATCCAGGAGGTGTGAGGGCGAGGAGAAAGGGGCAGGCGGGGACCGCGGCTTCCTCACAGGCCTCGAAGTGGGGCAGAGGGGTGAGGAAGGTGGGGGGCAAAGGGCACCTGCTCTAGCTAGCCTTGGAGGATGCTGGCACCATCATGGCTCCAACACAGGAAGGTACACAGGTCACGTGCATTTGGAAAGCCAACTCCAGCAAGGCGTGGAACACTGCCCGGCTGCGAGCTCCAGGTCCCCACGACCCCAAGGGGAAGCCTGGTGGGGAGAATGGCGGGCAGCCACCACCCTTCCCAGGGCAGGGCACGAGCCCTGAGCACAGCAGGCTAGGGAGCTGCCTGGGCCGGTCCCTCTGCCATCTCCAACTCAGGGAGCAAGAAGCCGGCAAAAATGGGCGTGTCAACAGCAAGCGCTGGCCTGGGGGTAACTTGCAGCGACCAGTGACAGACTGACAAGAAGCACTGTGGCCTTGACCCTGCTGAGGAGCTCTACCCAGGGCCTCTTTCCCCCACCAGGGGTCAGGGCCAGGCACGCAGATCAAAACCCTGGCCAGACCTCAGGGGGCAGTGGTTGTGTTCTCCCTGGGGCACATGTGGGAGGAGGGACGGGATGGGACTTCCGCTCCAAGGACAGTCTGAATACTGCCCAGCACCATCGGGCGAGCGCCTGTGATGACACTGCATCTTCAGAATGGTGCAATGCCACCTGCCCTCCTAAGAACTAGCAGGAGGCACACGGGACTCCAGTGGGTGCTGCGTGGCCATGGCCCCTGTGCCCTCAGCCCCAGAGACACCTGCAAGGGAGCTGTGCTCCCAAGTTGGGCAGAGTGGGCACACTTGGAAAATGCTTCTAAGGGCAAACCCCTAAAACCACCTTCCCCCAGAACAGAGGCAGGAAGAGACCCGAGGGGTTCCTAGTGACAATAGCGCTAGGGAACATGTGGCTTTCACTCTACTGAGAACCATGGAGAGGGGTTCTGAGCCCCTGATCCAGGGACTCAGCCTTGGGTGGGTCTCTGGCTCCTGGGCGAGCTCCTTAACATAAAATGAGGACACGCTAACGCTCAGTGCGGTTCCAGGCTGCTACTCCACCTGGACCCACTCCAGAAGGCCACTTTCCTGAGCGACTTTTATCCTTGAAAGGTTCTGCAGCGAGTGTGAACCCAATGCCTCCTGACCCCGGAGACGACCTGCCGTGGACGCCCGACCTGGAGATTCACCCACTGAGCTGGGGCACCTGTTAGCCCCGTGGGGTGGGGAGAGAATGGGGCAGGGAGAGACAGGGATAAGGTTTCTCAGCACGTGCATGTGTGTGCGCACACGCACACACACGTATGCACACACGCGCACGCACAATTATGATTTTGGACCATGTGAATATATTACCTATTCAGAAATAAAACAAAATAAAACTAAATAGATTGGCCTAACAAAGGCTATGGGGTATGAAGTTTTCATACAAGCTTTTCTGTCAATTTCTTGGGATTGAGAGATTTTGAGAGAACCAAAATTTTGTTTTTTGTTTTTCACCCCGTCAAAAACCCACCATGCAAAGACAAGAAAGCCAGATGTACCCAACAAGCCTGCGCTACATATAACACTCGCTAGACTCTCATTTAAACAGGGAGACGTGAGAGACGGTGTCTCGGGGATGCATAATGAACTCTAAGGCGATCAGACGGCTTGGAGCAGGCGCCGCAGCACTGGGGTGGGGAGTGAAGGACGCCTTCCAGCCCTGCCCTGGCGGGCTCTCCTTTACAGTCAAATAGACCACATGAAATTCCTGATAGGGGACCATATCTGAGCTACAAAAACACCCGTTTCATAAGCAGTGTTCTTTACTGCTGCCTCTCGGCTGTATCTCAAAACCACACAGAAGCTGCCAGTCGACCTGGATGGCAGGAGTTCACCCTGCTCCAATCTTGACCTCTCCAAAGAGCCCTCAAGACCCTTCCCCCTCACTCTCCGCTGTGCCATCTGGGGCTGGCTCTTGATGACCTGCCCAAGTTCTCTATGCTTTCTGCTTAGGCTCATCCTGTTCCTGTGCCTCCCCTACAGGGCCGGGGGAACAGGGAGGGGCTGCTGAGGTCCAGCCCGCTATTGACACTGCCCCTCCACGGGCCTCGGACAAGCTGGGGAGGAGCAGCCAGAGATCTGTTGCTCTGGTCCCGCAAGGAGGCACCTGAGGCCCCACCCGCTATGGGCTGCTTGGCTTCAGGGTTTCGTCACTGTTCCACGCAAGAAGTGGCACACTTCTTGCGTGCCACTTTAGTGTACATCAGAAGTCCAATGGGAACTTGTTACAATTAACAAATGTCCATGAAGGCAGATTTGGGGGGGCCCTTTGGGTCAAGGAGGCCTTTCTCCTGCCCTGCTGTGCTGGCTGTAGGGGACAGAGCTGGGTGTCCAAGGATGGACGGGCCCAGACCCTGCAGCTGCGGCCACAGCGGTGGCAGGCAGACTCAAGAGATCTCCAGTGGCTGACCCAACAGCCAGTCACTGGGTGAGGAATCGAGGGGCTGAACAGGAGCTTCACCATCCAAAACGAGAGGCCCTCATCCCACGGGGACACGGCAATGTGAACTAAATAAGAAACCTGGTCTCTCAGTTACAGGAGTCCAGCATCAAGAGTCAGTGGTCACATGTGGCCAGTGGCTAACGCAGAGATTGTCCCATAAGCACAGAAGGTTCTCGGGGAGAGGGGAGAGTGCTGGACTCAGGTGATCCTCCAGCCCAGAGGGTAGCCAACGGTGCCACACAGGCGCTGCACTGCTGTCCCATTTTACAGACAGGAAACTGAGGATTAGCAGGGCGTCTGGCTTCACCCTGATCACACTGGGAGGTGGCAGGGCTGAGGTCAGAATCCAGGGCTGGGTGACTCCAAAGCCAGGCTCCCTGCAGGAAATACTGCCGCCGCCTCTTCCCCAGCTCCAGCCCAATGCACCTTCCTTTCTCCAGGAAATAGGGGGCCAGGTCATCAGCGAAAAAAGAGGCAGGGACAGGGAAGCCATTGTGTTTTAATCTCAAAATAATTATGTCATTGCCAAAAGGGATAACCCTGATCTCATCTACACTGGTAAAAATGTTTTCCTCCTAAAGTATTTGTTTCAGAAATAAGCCTTTAATTTGAACACTTTAGGAGCCAGAATTTCTGTCTGTTGAAAATATTTATCTCCATTGTTTGGCAGGAATCAATTTGTCAGGGCACCAGCCACTCTGGCAAAGGCTCCTTCCACTTCTCTGGGAAAACGCTGGCGGCAAAGCCACCCTGCAGCTCACTCTCGCTGTTTGGGATCCCCCAGCCACAACAGCTGCCAGCACAGGCCCAGGCTGCGAACCAAAGCCACCAGCCAGTGCAGCTGCACTGGGATGGACCCCCGTGGGGTGCTCAGGAACACAGGGGGCGTGGAGGGCAACTGGCCACTCCCGCCTCCAGAATGAGCACAGACTTAACTACTCTGCAAGCGGCAGAGCCTTGAACTCAGCAGATTTTTCTTGAAGTCCTGTTTCTTGGGGCGCTAAGCCCGCCCCTCCAGGGCATCAGCAAAGTCCAGGAAGCAGCCAGGGTGTCTCCGGCTCGGTAAGCCCAGCTCCATCCTGGATTTGGTTCCTTCCCCTGGGGGAATCTGGGCAAGCTGCACAGATGCCTAGGCCTCAGTTTTCTCATCTGCAAAATACACCACCTACCTTACTCCCAAGGTCCTGGAAAACTACATGGTGAAGAAGAGGAAGAACTCCTATCAGGTGAAGGCACTGCAGGGAACGGAAATGCCCGACCCAACCCACACTCAGCCCTTCCTCCTGCACTGAGGGTGCCGGTGCCTGAGACAGATCCTGGAAGCTGACAGTGTCACAGCTGGAGGTGAGGTGCTAACAGCCCCATTCTGAAACTGTCACAGCCGTGGCTTGCACGGAGCCCTACCTGTGGCCGCACTCCCTTCTCACATTTTAATTAGCAAATAAAAACTCCAAAAAGCTCTCAAAATGATTTTGCCTGAAATTTATAAGTAAAGGTTAAAAGTGGCTCTTGGGGAAAACCAAACTAGCTACAGACGTCATTCAACAGGCAGAGCAGGCTCATCTGAAGAGCTCGGCCCAGCCGAGAAAAACCACCTCTCACCAGCTCCAATTGATTCTTGCAGTTAATTTTGAGATTTTTCAGGGTATGTTCAGCGAGCAAGGCTTACAACATCCTAACCACTGGCTGAGACCTGCTGCCATCCAGGTGGCCCAGCAGCATAGGGCCACGAGCCACAAGTCATTCCTGTACTCTCTGCTGGCACTAATGGCTTCTGTGGAGCACCTGGGGGCTGGATACCAGCAGGTTCCACCACCCGACAGCTGGGGTGTCAAGAACAGAATGCGGCTTAAACAGGGCCACGAACCGGAGATCCTCAGGGCACCACGTCTAGCTACGCTGGACATAAGGGACCCCAGGAGGCAAACACTACTCAAGGGATTGATCTGGAAGTGCTACTGCCCATCGGCCCACTCTGGTTTCCAGAACAGTGATCCAATCTGTCCAGAGCTTTCTAAAAGGTAGACAGAGGGGCTCTTTAGCTCTGACTCTGTCAAGCTGATAATGAGTTTAGCTAACTAGCTCAGGAACAGGACACATATCAACAAGCCACTACCCCCTCAGGCCCCGCACAAGCCACTGCAGGTCCCAGCCACGGGCCCCTTCACCTGGTGTCACTTCTAGGCCCCCAGGGGACAATTCCTCGAGGCAGGGAACTGTGCCAACTGGGAGGTGCTCCCAAGCTCCTGTGACTGCTCCAAATTCAATGTTCCTCACCTGTTTTTCCCTAGCCCTCGCCGTCAGTTCTTGACCACACTGACATCCAGGAGGGTTTTCTCTATCCGGCTCAGCAAAAGGACACCGCTGCCTTGGCCCAGAAGCGACCTTTCTCCGTACCTTTTGTTACTGCTGCTGTGCCTGTGACCCTTTGAGGGGGCAAGAGGGGGAGGATCCTCATTTAGCCCAGGAGAGGAAAGGCAGCTCCCAGGAGAGTGGGATTTAGAGACAGGACCCTCCACACACACCTCAGTACCACCTCAGCATGACCGCCCAGAGCTGGCCACCGGACACTTGCAGCATTAGCAAGCTGTGCGGGCCCAGAGGCCCAAGCCACCCCTCTAAATGTGCCGTTTGACCAACTAGAAGCCACAGGCAGCTCACGTCCAGGGACCCTGCACCTACAGTGAGAGCTGCAGGCCCATGGCGATGCCAACAGGGGAACACACAGTGGGTCCAAAATGACAGCCAAGACCTCAGCTGTCACCACCACCATCACTCACATTCAGGACACCCTTCGGGATCACACGCTGAGAGAGCAACTCTATCAAGATTTTCAGCAAAAGCTGAAACAAATCATGTCCTGGATTGCTGCCCTGTTCCCTGTGAGCCGAGACAGGCCCCAGGCTTCCTTCCCCGTGGCTGCAGGTCGAGGCCTCGGTCTACGCAGGCACCACATGCCCCGACGAGGCCCAGATGGAGTGCCCGTCTGAACCTCAGACTCGCAGAAGGAGGTGCCAATGGGGAGGCGGTGGGATGGAGGTGGAGACCCGCCCGCTGCAAAGGGGACCCGTGAGCCCAGAGCCTGCCCCAGGGCACCCCAGGGACCAGCTGGCTGGCTGTTGACTGACCTAACTTTTCCCTGAGCACCTATAGGGCTCACTCTGGGAGTCAGAGGAACAGGGGAAACGGCACCCACTGTCCTAGGCCCAGACCTCCAGCACAGTGGCTGGGCGACTTCGAGGGAGAAGGCCACAGAAGGTCTGACCCTCACATGCGGAGAGAGACACCGTCCTCTGGAGGCCAGGGAAGACCTCGTAGAAGTAGCAGGCAGCAGCCATAAGGACAGGCGAGATGTCAGATGTGGGAAGAAGGAGGAAGAAGATTCCAGAAGGCACAGAATGGGCAGAAGTAATAAAAATAGTTGCAGTGACAGCTTATTGACGCATCCTTTATATCCCCATGGCTTGTGATCCCCGTGACAATCCAACAAGATGCGACTGTGCCCACTCCACCAACAAGGGTTCTGGTGTTCACAGGTACAGCGAGCTGGCCAACGTCATGCAGTGCCACCTAAAGGGCACCTGCACTGCTCCAGCCGCTCTCAGAAGCACTGCCAGGCCTGGGGTCCAGGCCTTGGGGCAGTGGGGAGGGCTGGAGGGTCCTGGGGACTCTGGATTGCCGAGCTATTCTTTCCTGGGAAGCAATGGGGTCCGACACAGTCCCCCTCTTCGCTGTGAGCCCTTCCCTCCACTACCCCCAGCAGGAGCAGCTGCTGGGGTCGAAAAGCTGGTCAGCTTTTAAACAAAGCAAGGTGCTGGGGTATCCGGCACCACGGTTACTCTGTGGCTGTTGGGTCGCAGTCACTGAGAAAGGCAGGAAGGTGGCCAGGCGCACCTCACCGGAGCTGGCAGCATGGACCTGCGGCCCCAGCAGGGCCTGTGCAGCTGGCCGTCGTTACTGTGCTTTGCAAAGATGGTTCTAGCAGCAGAGATAAGAGTGGATTAGAGGGAAGACAAGCTGAGAGGGGTCACTGCCACTCACAAAGGCCACAGGACGGAGGACAAGGTCACGAAGGGAATGGGACGTCCAGCTTTCACTCCTGATCAGCAGGCAGCCACCAAGTAACACTTGCAATGACATCAAGACACATGAAAGAACTGAGAACTGTCTCTGAAGAATCCTAAACCAGCTTCAGGGAATAAAATAAATGCAGGAAGCAGCCCCGAGACAAGAAAATAGACCACACTAAAGTGGAAAGGTGAGCCTGGGCCGGGCGAGCCTCCCTGGTCCCCAGGGCTGCCCTCGCTCAAGCTCATCCCCTGCCTGAATAAATGCTCCCAGAGATCCAGAGCCAGTCAGCAGCTGACCTGTCAAATCTGACTTCTGGAATAAAAATGGAAAGGCCGAGTGGCAGCCGTAACATGGAATTTCCTTGTTTTTATTAGTTTAAGGCTCTTAAAGAGTAACTTTTACATTGGGGAAAACTTCTCAAATATGTACTACTTGAAACTGAGATCCGGTTACCTCTCACATGTTTTCAATCACTCCGCTTGCCAATTTCACTAGTTATCAAAAGGCATTTGTGGTTTAAAGCAAGGGACCAGCTCCCCCTCCAAGTGCATCTTCCCTTCCCACAGTGACCTCATCCCCTGGATCCCTGACCCCTCGAGGCTGCCAGGAAGGCCTGACGGGTGGACTGGGCTGTGCTACCGATCCTCGCAGAAACGCTGGATGGAGGTGGGAGGGCAGCGTATTTTATTCCAAGCAGTGACATGGGGGTAAGCACTTGGGGGTTTTGTTTTGTTTCTTTTAAATAAAAAGTAGCAGTAGGGCTGAGCCGCAGCTCAGGGGCAGAGCTCGCCTCCATGCTGAAAACCCTCCGCAAAAATAAGCAAACAAACCAAGAAAACCCCACTATGGACAAAATCCGACTCTGTCACTTATATCTAGTCCAGGAACACAAGTTTCTCTTGAAACACACACAAGCCTGATACCTCTACTCTGGAGGTAAATCTGGTCATTCAACTTTGAATGCCTACAGACAACCCTGTGGAGATCTGGGGATGGCACGCTCAGTCCCAGGGTCTACTTAACGCGGATGCCGGGCATGGAAGGAGGAAAGCAGTACCAGGACCCCTGGGGTGCAGCGTCCACCAGCAACAGCAGGCCAGTCCACCTTCCCAACCGCTGGAAACCAGCCAGAGCAGCGCAGCAGCTCCAAGCTCATCACCGAGAGCCCTCTTCTCTCCGCCTGCACCTGTCACACCCAGGGGTGGCCGAGCCTTCGAGGGTGTCCAGCCACATGATAGCTAATACCAAGTGAAGTAAAACTCTGTGCCATCGCTCAGAGGACCAGGACAGGCAGAGGTGGTTTGGAGTCTTATTAAAGCAAAATGAAATACTTCCAGCTTCATATATCTCCTAAGCAGTTTGATAAAATTCAGAGGAGGTTCTAACAGGACAGGGTGCTGGCTCAAAGGACGCTCCCTGGGGACGGTCATGGCGTCTGCCCCTATTGCTACAGGAGCACCTCAGGGGCCGCTGGGGAGCAGGTGTTCAGAGCTGGGTGTGCACCTTATTCTTCACTGGACCTATGTCCCTTCCGCTGGCTTTAGGCAAAGGGGACAATGCTGACTGTCCCAGGACGGGCAGAACATCTGTAAGTGGCTGGGCACGAGTTTGCACTTTCCCTGCAAATACAAAGAGGCACACGGGTCCTCTAAACAAAAACTTTGTCCTGAGTTAGGGAAAGACAGGCTCTAAATTTCCAGCAGAACATTTATTTTTAATCAAGTTAATTTTTTTCATTTAAAACCTGTTAATTCCATGACTGAGAATTCATCAAGTTTCAGACTGGAATTAATTTTAGCAACTGCTTTATACCAAAAATATTAGTAGATGTGGCTGTGTAATGGGCCTCACTTCACACACTGTCATGGTGCGTCCTTCCAACAGCACAGATAGGCTGACAGAGCCGTGTGGGAGCTCAGGGTCCTCCCCAGGGGCAGGGGCAGGGCCAGGGCTGTCAGACCAATGGCAGCAACCTGCTCCTGTTCCCTTCAAACAGAGCTGGCTGCAGCCCTCCTCTGCAGCCCCTCTCCCTTGTCCCCCCAAACACCAGCTAACAGCACCCCCATGCGCGGCCACTGTCCCCTACACTGGCATGTCTTCACCCACACCTGCTCTCTGCTCCTGGAGCCAACAGTGAGGACACTGAGACCCGGGCTTGGCTTCCCTGGTCATATGGCATCACCACACCTGTGCCCCCTCTGCCCTGCAGGCTGGGACCTCGGCATCTGTGGTAGGTCCTGAAGGACAGGGCTGCGCCAGCAGGTCACTGCAGGCAGCCACTTGAGTTTCACCTGGGGGCTCAGAGTTGCAGGAGCCCTGGGTATCTCTCTCCCTGGAACCCCTGAAGCATGCTGGGAGCCCTCCTGGGATGGCCGCTGGGCAAAGCTCACTGATGGCTCACCCCAGGACGAAGGCCCTCCACCACCCAGGTGGGACACCCCTCCACAGTGACGTCTAAGCCTCACCCAGGAGACTTCACTCCCATACTGTGCAATCCAGGCAGCCAACCAAAGTCCCTCCTCCCTGACACTCTAGTCCTGAAGAGCCAGTAGCCTGGCCAGGCCTGCTGATCGACCTGGAGGCCTCATTGGCTAGTTCCATCTTTCCAAGGATAGACAAACCTCCAGGAAAAAGTACTTTCCAGGTATTTCTTTTTTCTTTTTTTTAAATATTTATTTATTTTTTAGTTCTCGGCGGACACAACATCTTTGTTTGTATGTGGTGCTGAGGATCGAACCCAGGCCGCACGCATGCCAGGCAAGCGCGCTACTGCTTGAGCCACATCCCCAGCCCCTTTCCAGGTATTTCTGAGATGTCCAGCACCTAAGGACTCTGGGAATCTGCCCAGCACTCAGGGCATGAGGCTCAGCAAGGCACGGCCCAGGACCCAACGGCCAGCCATTCCCTGGGTATGGATGGCATCCAAGGCCAGCCCAGGGAGGCCAGCCAGCCCTGGGGCAGCAGAAACAACAGCTCAACAGTCAAACCAGGCTCATACCTCCAGGGCTTCAGGTCCAGAAACATCTTTCAGGAGTCCTCAAATGCCTAAATTCGTTCTCCTCCTGGTGGGGCAGCAACCCTGCCCTAGGAGTTACTCCATGAGAGGTGTATTTAAGACTGGCACTAAAGCATGCCATTATGGACCCGAGGGGCTGCAAAAGTCTAAATACTGCTTTGCATTTGATGGTGTATTGCCAAAGCTCTTCCTGTCTTTAAACCCTGGCCACAATTCACGTCATTCCACAGATCTGAATGTGATTCGGTCACATCTTGCACTCCCTTCTGAGGAATCTTAACAGTGCTGGGCCCGTGAGCCAGTTTAAATGTTTGTTTAAAACCAACGCAGTCCCACTCAGACAATCCCTACCTGAAAGCCTCCGCGGAGCCGGGCACTGGTCCCGGCGCAACCTTCCAGGTGCACGAGGCAGGGATGCGGGTCCTTCGGTGGCACAGGCCCTGGAGCAGAGCCTGCCACTTATTTACAATGTCTCCAAAGCCTTTCTGATTCCAACTTGAATATATATTTCACACAGTACCAAAACTTTTAAATATCCACAAGAAGATTTCACTTTTATAGGCAATAAACATTAAATCTAAAGGACTGGAACATAAAAAGTGCTTTAATATCATATAAATCACCTTTCCCGAGACAGACTAAATCTCCGAAGGTTTTAAGGACTGCGATATAAATTTTTATGGCAAATTATCTACATAGAAATTATCTGCATGAGATGCACTTTCACTTCCCCTCCTCATTTGCATATTGCTGACAATCTTTTCAATCACAGTGGCCAATCCAATTTGGGAACCCAAACACAGAGAACATAGGAGCTGAGCCGCAGGGAGACTGCTGCCTTCTCTTCTGCTCTACCCACCGCTGACCAACCAGCTCTGCCCGGCTTCCCACCTGCGTCTGTGGCAAACTCTTCACCCAACGGGGCAGGCTGGCTGCTCGGAGGATGACAAGGACAGTCACATGGTGGGAGGGGTGGTGACAGGCCAAGCCCCAAACACGCACCTTGCCAAGCAAGCTCTTCTGGGCAGATGGTCAGCCAACCTGATTCGACAGCCCTGGACCTGATGTTTCCAGAACTTTCCATCGGCAAGGCAACTATTTCACACGTGGTTTTCTAAATTAAAATTTGAAGAAGGAATACCAAGGAAAGTAGAACTCAGGGTTGTTTTTTCAGAAAGCACAATGTGATGTTCCATCAACAAACATTTTATGATATTAGTGAGCTGTAAAATTTACAACCTGTCTCCAAAATACAAGGAGACTGAGCAGTTCTGTTCCCTCTTGGAGGTATTTTTTACTGACAGAACAAGGAGAACCAGCAAACATGCCTCCTTTCAGGTCTGCAATTAATCTCAGCCAGATGTCTAAGAAGGAAAAAGAAAAAGGGTTTCTGGAAATGTTCTCCCTACTGGTTCTGTTCTTATAATAAATATTAAAGTTAATTTTTTGTGTCTTTCATCTAGGATAGTTTTAGGCCCTTTAATGGTCTAAAAATTTAAATACAGCTCTCCCTCATTTTCTTGCAGGGCCTAATTAAACAAAAATAGATTTAGCATCACAAAATTCTGCACAGAAATGAAAAGACATATTTTGGCAAAGGGGCACCGATTTTAACTGACTCTAGCTTGGATACATAAGCATTAACAACAGACCGATGGGAAGGAAAAGCACATTTTAACAACATTTTTCAATTAAACAGCCACATTCTTCTGAAATAAAAATCCACACGAAGTCTGAGGCTGTGTGGAGCAGCATTTCCTCAGGCTCATTGCAAAACGTTCTTGTTGAAGTGGCAATTCCTGTCCTGGTCGTCTAAACGAGAGTAATTAGAGGCCCACAGCAAGTTCTGAAAAACAGAACAACCCGAAGATGCTAGGACGTGGTGCCAGAAACACTCTGCTTTGCAAATGAAGGAGGTATAACATTTTCTCTACAGATTAAAAGACACTTGATGCCAACTAACAGCAGCTTGTGTAATCTTATTTAAAATGTGCTAAAGCATTACACCACTTCACCAAACAGGAGGAAAAGGAGCGGTACCAAACCTAGAATTAAAAGAGCCGGACCAGCAGATGGCTTCTACATGCGGCTCTGCTAACAAGCCCGAGTGCCTGGGCTGCCCAGGGCCAGGAGGGGCAGGGGTGGGAAGGGGCACAGACTCTCCACCAGAACTCCAAGAGGCGCTCCAGGATCTGGCCACCCAACAAGCAGTGAGAGGGCTTGCGCTGCTGTGGCAGGCCAGGGAGACAAATCTAAAACAGGCCACCTTGGCCACCTGGGGCTTCCCATCTAATTTGCCACAATGAGACAGTAGCTCAGATGAACAGAATGACCGGCGGCGACAATGGGCCCCACAATGATGCTGCCTGCCATTCACCAACGCCATGCATGGAGAGAAGGATGAAAGCCGCAGCTTCACGCGCTTCACGCCACACAACCCCCAACCCCGCACCAACTGGCTTCTCAAAGCAACCATTTCAGCCAGGTGCAGTGGTGATGCACATCTGCAATCCCAGCTACTCAGAGGCTGAGTCCGGAGGATCTCGAGTTCAAGGCCATCCTCAGCAATGATGAAGACCCTGCCTCAAAATGAAAAGGGCTCAGGCATAGCTCAGTGGTTAGTGCATCTGGGTTCAAACTCTAGTATGGCAGGTGGGGAGGGGCAAGAGTACCTATTTCTTTGAATTTAGGGGAGGAAATAAAAGTAACCATTGTCTACAAGTTTACATTTGAACTCTACAACCCCAGATTTGGAATTCAAATGCCACCATCTCCATGAAAGCTTCCCTGTTCTGCCTGCTGGGCTGCAGTCTCTGGGGCACCTCTCACATCTGAGGTGGCTTTGGATCACCACTGCGTCCTAGGCCCAACCAGGCACAGCTCTGAGAGACAGGGGCCAGCTGTATGTGTGTGTGTTGTTGTGGACTGAACCCAGGGCACTCCACCACTAAGCCATATCCCCAGTCAACTTGGATTTTTTATTTTGAGACAGGGCCTCTCTAATTGCTAAAACTGACCTTGAACTTGCAATCCTCCTGCCTCGGCCTCCCTAGTCTCTAGGATTGCAGCATTAGCCACAGCAGTCGGTTAGAGGCTGCTGTACCTTTGGATTCCCCACCACAGCTGGCACAGTTAGAAAGACGTTCCTACCCCCGAGTGAGTTGGATCCAATCCCAGGCCCCCAAAAGCCCACTTTCTTCAACTGGCATGCCAACTGAAACGAAAAGGCACCAGTTTTGATGTCTACATCTAATAATTAAATGTCTTTGAGCTCAGAATTATAGAATCCATAAAAATCTAAGAGAAACCACCACAGTAAAGTGTTCAAACTTAGTACAAAATCATATTTTTTTTAAATCTGCAAAATGATCTAACACTAAATAAGAATCAAGACATCTTACTTAAGTGATAAAAGTAAAGTTAAAAATAAGAAGCCAGCAACAGCTAAACGATGTCCAGCCACACTTCAGAAATAAAAAGGTCTCCTGTTCCGTGCAAAGTGAGCAGCAAAGCCAGCACCAGCGCGTCTTGGAAGGGCTCAAGGTCAACCTGCCCAATTCTGAAGCAAATGAAGACAAGGTGGCAGAAGAAGCATGACTCGGAATCAGGCAGCTCGGCCCAGTGGCGAGTGAAGACACGTGAATCAGAAACAAGCTGCTATTTTACCTGCTTTATAAAATGAATCCCCATTTTGTCCCATGCTAACCCCCAAAGCAGCAGGGACACCTGCCAGGCTTGTTCCCCAGCACTGTGGGTGGCAGCGAGAACCTGCACCTCGTCAGGTCCATGCCAAGAGAACAGCAGCACAAACCCCTGGCATCCCTCCAAGGCGGGGCCCTGAGGGTCCCGGGACCAACAGCAGCCCACCTCCAGGAGAGCCAGAGAAACACGGCACTTGCCAAGTGTCCTCCCTTGGAGCACGGGGACAGGCCAGGCCACAGGGGCTGGAATTCCTGACTGCCACCTGCTCGTGGAGGCTGGTCACAGGGCCACCCTGACCCTGGGTTTCCTCCCTGCAGGTGATAATGATGACAGCATCCGCCCCCTGAGCTCAGGAGGAGCCACGAGTCAGCGCCCGTGACACGCTCCCAACTGTCCCTGGTACTGAGGAAATGCTCCAGGGGCGCACGCCGGGGTTATGGACCCCATAAGCCAACAGCCCCACTAGGAGAAGCCAGGAAACAACTTTGCAGAGCAGTTCATGGGCACAAAGAAGGAATCACTAAGGCTGCGCCTGTGGCGAGACTGGGAGCTGAGCCAGGGCGCCTCGGCATGAGCCAGGCCTCCAGAACAAGGGGACCCGCGGCCTGCCGTGTCCTGGGTCTACTCCTACATAGCCGGATGACTCTCTCCTCCTCCCTCCCCGTCTGACCCTGGGGAGAGACCTGCATCTCCAAGGCCGAAGGCTCCTGGCCTGTGGGACGGCACCACGGACAAGCCACCCTCACCTCGGCCTGAACACGATAGAGAGGACACAGGCACTATCCTAATCGCCCCTCCTGGCTGGAAACCCCTCCGGCCCCGAGTTACCAAAGCTCCTCAGTGAGCCAAAGATTCCCCTAGCTCCAGCCAGAGGAAACTGGCCTAGTGTGCAGACCACATGGAAGGCGGTGTGACAAGAATTCCGTGCAACACAGACCTCCCTACACACAAATCCCAGGAACAGGCGCTGCCTGGGACACACAGGGAGAAGGGCAGAGGTGCCCGTCACCCAGCTGGGAAGGGCGAGGGCACCCAGGGGCAGGCCCACCAGCACCCGGCACCACCAAAACCAGGCAGAACTGGAGCCTAGGATTCCAGGAGGCCAGGGAAGCGGCTTCGAATCACTGAGGAGCTCATTAAAGCAATCTCCTGTTTACCCAACATCTGTGGTGTCACTGTGTAAATATCCATTAAGGTGCCAAATCAAGTATTAAGCACTGTCTATGCTGAGGTCGATGTTCTATAATGCACAGGACTTTGCAGAAAGGGAAAAAAGAAAAGGACATTAAAGAGAATTATCCGTAATCCATGAAATTGACAATCACGTGCATTTACCCCAGAGCAGCACCTACTGCCTATTAGCTCTTCTACTCTGGGGAGAGGCTGGCTTTCTCAGGCACAGGGTGGGGGAAGACACTGAGTTTAATACTCACCTACACTGCAAGGGGATTAAACAGTACCAGGTCTTTGGGATGGGGTCCCCACAGGGTACAAGCCCTACCTGTCCCACCTAAAAATCAATACAGCAGTTCCCACTTACCCACTGTTTCACTTTCCATAATTTTGATTACTCATGGTCAACCAAAGCCTTAAAATACTCAATAGAGAAATCCAGAAATAAGTCATAAAAGTCTTAAATTGCACACCATTCCAGGAGCACAATGAAACCTCACACCATCCTACTCTGTCATCCCAGGACAGGAACCATCTCTTGGTCCACTGTATCCACCCTGTATATGCTACCTACCCATTAGTTACTTAGTAGCCATCTCTGTTAACAGATCAATGGTCATGGTATCCCAGTGCTTCTATTTTATTATTATCTATTGTTAATCACTTACTTTGTCTAATTTATAAATTAAACTTTATCGTAAGTACATATGTACATTAAAAAACAGAATCTACCAGGTTCTGCACTATCCTTGGTTTCAATGCATCTATTGGGGGTCTTGAAATGAAAACCCCACAGATAATGGGGATTTAACACACACTGCAGCAATTAGTGGAGAGAAAAGCACATATGTAATAATAAGAAAGAGCAAGAGTTCTAGAATACAGGTATTTCTGGGACTCTAAATAACTACAGAGATTGCAAAACTCATGGCCAGGGACTCGGCCCTGCCCTCACGTGTCTTACTAGTCCCCAGCCCACCGTGGGGGCTCCACCGCATTAGCTATACAAGCGTGACATAAGGCTGCTTTGCGACCAAGAGCCTGCTCTCGCTGTTCCTCCCACGATCTTAAGCAGGCTGACGAGTCGCATGTTATGCTGGTTTCACCCCAATACCATTTCAAAAGCTACTGGCAGGATCCTGATGGCAAGGGCGGCCACACTCCACATCCAGACTGTGTGACAGACGCGCCCTACAATAGAAATAGCTTGATTTTTTTAAAAAATAAAATAACCATCATGGTAATGAGCACTACTCCTACACATGAAAACACTGGGGAGACGTGAGGACGGAATGAACACTGCCCTCCCCAGGCCAGAATGGCAAGGCGGGGCCAGCCACGTCAGGCCTCAAACTGGTCCCAGAGCTGGACGCTGCAGACCTCTCTAGTGACTTGAGCTTCACATACCTCACAGGGGGCTGCTCCTGAGGACACACAGAGCGGTGGGAAACGTTAATCCCAGGACACCTGAGGCGGACCAAGGCGACAAGGTCACTGGCCAGTGGGAGAGTCCAGCCCCCTGGGGACCCTGGAGGTCAACAAGGGGAGATTCTAGCCCCAACCCACAGAGGGGCCCAGCTCAAAGCAGGAAAGCTTGCCAGTTCTCCTGGGACACACACCCCAACAGCACCAGTCCGGGCACCTCACTGCCGGCACCACACAGGCCCTGGGCATCAAGGTCAAGAGGACGAGAGAAGCCACAAAACCCAGAGCGCCTCGTGGGGCGCAGGACGAGCACTCCACTGTGGGTGTCTTCATGAACGAGTGCCCGTTAGGATGCTGCCTGTTTGTTTCTACAGCTGAGTACCGATGATCACCATAAACTCTCATCTTAATTCAGGAAAGCAGGTCTCTGAAGGAGACACTGTGGCCCCTAGGGCTAATCCAAGCTCCCTGGGCACAGCGGCACCCTGGCAGCAGGGAACACGAGGTGACTGGTCTCCACAACCAGTTCCCAAGCTGGACTGCTCAGAGGTGTGGGCCTCTTCACTGCCCGCCTTATCTCTTTCTGCTAGAAGATAAGTTGCTTTAAAAAAAAAAAAAAAGAAAAGAAAAGAAAAATCCTCCTTGGGGCGACTCACTGTCCTAGGCAACCTGACCCTAAGCACTGTGCCAAGCATCAATCTGGTGACACCTCATTGGAACCTTGCAGCGGCCACATGTGCTCACTGCCCCCTCTCAGGTCAGGGAGCCAGATCAGAGATGCTGAGCACGGTGCCCCCGGCCCCCAGCCAACAGGCGCCAGGGTGGTAACCACAGCCCAGTTCTGCCGGCTTCAGGGCCAACCATTCCCTTTCCAGCCACCTGCCCCTCTGGAGGGCAGGGAGGGACAGGGCTGTCATGGGAGACACTGGTCTGGGCTTGGAGGCCTCCTCTACCCCTGCCAGGTGAAGGCAGGCACCACATTCACCTCCCTCCCGGTGGTGGGCAGGTCACCTTCCCCCACCAGAACCGAGTGCCAACACAGAGATGTACACCGAGGGGAAGACGACGGGAATGTCATTAAAGCCGAGGTGCACTGCCTGGGGCATCAAGGTACGAAGGCCCCTGTCCTTGGAACTGAATTTTGACATTAGATTCAGGACTATGAATCTGTTCTAATGACACAAAACAGTTCAGCTGCTCTGTGAAAGTGCAGGGATCAAACAGCACTGCTACCCCCTCCGTCCCGAAGTCGCCACCATGAAGCCTGGGGAGGCCTAAGTACAAAGAGTGGCTGGTCCCCTTCTCTCTACAGGGGAAACACCCAGCCACAGGACGCTGTGGCCAACAGGTTCCATCAAATCCTTCAAAAGGCAGGAGAAACTCTTGACAAATCTGCGGCGTCAGGAAATCAATTCCCAGATGCCATGTAATTCGCTGACAAGCCCACGGGGACATCTGTACTGAAGGGGAACGGATTTTTTGCCTTAAAAAGGACCAAGATAAGAGCAAGAAGCATATTTACATTTTGTCTGCAGACCTGGGCTCCTGGGCCGGGCCGGGCGGGCAGGAGTGGGGAAGCGAGCGCGCAGCCAGCCGGGCCTGGCAGCCGGGAGCGGTGGGAAGGTGGCTGCGCCGCGCTGGACGAGCTCCAGCAAAAACTGGTCTGTACATGGGAACACGGTGTCAGACTGCGAGGGAATCGGCTTGTCTGACTTGTGGTTTTCTTGACAACATTCATCTTCTCTTGGCCTGATACAGGGCAATTAGTGCCTGTCAGCTGAATCATGTGTTATTAAGATCATTCAGGCATTTTTTAATTACGGTGAGCGAGACAGACAGTAATGAGATCCCAGCAACTTAACTTTCCACTTCCTTCTCAGATGAATCTCAGCCGCCTTTTCTTCCTCCTTCTTCTTCTTTTCTACTGATGTTTCCAAAGAGCTGCTTACTGCTGCAGGCAGGCACTTCAACTCAGCCCCTGGGTCCAAGCTCCACCACCGGCCAGGGTGGGGGTGGGGTTCCCTCTAAACCAATCAAAGACACCTTTCTGCAGGATCTGCTCACTCTAGGTGGGCACGGGGTGGGCACCCTCTGCTTTAAAAACGGCTCCAAGGAGAGAGTCCTACTCCAGCCTTCCGGAAAGGCCGTGGCCTATGCTCAGCACACAAGCCCGTTCTCCTTCCAAAACCTGCTCTTCTCCCCATTAACTCTTCCTGTCACGTGCCACCAAGACCAGAAAGCACAAAAGTGATTTAATCTGCTTTTATAGTTTGTATTTCACTCTATTTGCTTTTGAATTAATAATTCTCAAAAAGGGTAAAGAACAGCACTGGTTCAACCTGAACCCGGGTTCACAATTTCTGTCTTTTTAATGCTCCCCTGTGTCAGTATTTCACTGAGAGGAGAATCTTCCTTCCTGGGAGATTTCGGATTCTCGTGGCCCCAGTCCCTCCTCCTTGCCTTGTCAGAAGCCCTGGCACGCCACCTGTCTCCCCACAACGCCAATACGCAGGGTCTGAGGAAAGCAACCAGGGCCCATCCTGCTAGGGACACACTCCCCCAGGTGGCTGCGTTCTGCCATCTGCCCAAGACTATGGAGGCTGGACACTGGCAATGGCCGGTCAGATGGAGATTCCAAAGGCAAGTTCCCTTATGCCTATGACCCTTTCCTAGGAGTCTTTGGGGGAAAGTGACTTTAAAATCCCTTTCTCGAAGACTGTTCAAGAGGGAATCATAGCAATGCATCCAGAGTGTGCCTTTGGTCATTTCAAAAGCCAGCCCCTGCCCGTGAGTTTCACGCCACTCCACACTGGGATCCAAACATGCTCCCACCCCCAGCAGTCACCCTTCGCTTTCACAGACCACCCACCACTGAGTTGTGGGGCAGGAGACAGATCAGAGCGTGCCCCACGGTCCCCCACGCACCCCAACACGGGAGCAGGCTGTCCTGTGCTCGACACCACCAGCTGGATGGCTCTGCTTCTGGCAGGAGCTGGAGCTACAGGTGAATCCCTCCTACACCTAGAACTCCACCAAGGACCCCGCAGCAGCACACAGAACACCCAGCACCCCACTCTACCTCCCAGGGAGGCTGGGCCAGAGCGCAAGATGAAGCAGACAGGCCCTGCACATGCCAGGTGAGCCTGCCAAGAGGGCTGTGCTACCCTGTTGCCTGGGCCCCAGAATCGGGCCTCCGAGGGGCCAGCCAGTCCAAGAACACTGGAGATCAGCCTCCCCCACAGAAAGGGGCTCACAGCCCCCAGGATGAGAGTGGGAGGTCAGCGGCTAGGGGCAGTTATTTATAAAAACAAAGCAAAAGGTCACATCACCTTACCAAGCTAAAGCAGAAGAGAGGGGAAGGCTCTGTAGTTCTGCACCCTGGGCACAGCCCCAGGGATTCTGGGGGCAGGCAGCCTTAGGGGACACTACTCCCAAGACCAGCTTGAAAAGGCCTTGAAGTGAGCAGCTCCAGACCCTCCGCCTGCAGCCTGCATCACCGGGAAGAACAGAGGGGCCGGCTGGGCACAGGGCAGCACAGCCCAACAGAGCCCTTGACAAGACGGTTCCCCCTTCGCAGGGAGCGGTGAGCCCCGGCTTCATCCCAGCTCTCCAGCCACTCAGACCCGACCGTCTCTGAGGGTCTAGACAGACACAGATGACTCTCCCACCGGCTGCCTCCACGTGGTCAGTCCTGGTCCCCACTCTTCGCCACGGGCCCAGGACTTCACAGACCATGTGGCTGAAGCCGCGCCCCCTGCCTGCGTGAGGTCACCATTTCTCCCCTCACATAATCACTTGCCTGTATGGTCCACAAAATGTGGTTACTGCAGATAAATAAGGAGGAGAGGTAGGGAGGGTGGCCACAGATGGCCCACGGGGAGGGCCACGTCCCACTGCGGGCTCCACGCCTTCCCACGCTGGCCTCCCTGCGGGCCTACCAGACAGGCGTCCTGGAACCTTAGCCTGCGGCACGGGGAAACTGTCTCGCACAGCTAGAGGGTGCTGAGAGGACCCCGGCCACAGGCACGAGGCTTTCTACAGCGGTGCGGGGGGTGGCCAGCAGTGTGATCACATCCACGCAGGCACACGTCCTGGGCCCTGCAGACACACCAGCTCAGCGTCCACTGACATACACACTAAGTTCTTCAAGGTGGCGCTGACTGCAGAAGCAAGTTCAGGAAGCAACCCAACATCTACCAGAGGGGAACTCAGGACATAAAATACGCTTGCCCTTGTCTTGAGCAAAAGGCAGCTTTTGCGCAGGTGCGCACGCACACACACACACACCCTGGGCAGGCGGGGCAGGCGGGTGACTTTATACTTTCGTGTACTGATGTGGAAGATCTAAGAAACAATTTTTTAAAAATATAAAAACACGGTGCAGAGGAGCTTAGATGGCATGCTGTGTGCAGACAAGAGGGACAGCACTCAAACTTGCTTTTGTGTCGTCAAAACAGCTCTGGAAGGGTCACCAGGACACTGCGACGGTGGGTGAGGACAGGGACAGAGGGAGCCTTCTCTCTAGGTCTTGTCCTGAACTATGAGATCATGCTCCCTGCTCAAAGTGAGCATCACGAAGGTGCAGGACCCACGTTTCTGGAAAGTGATGCAGTGACAGGCACCCAGGTTTTCACATGGCGCTGCACTGACTTCCACGCAGCTCTAGAAACAGCCGACATCAGAGCGGTCGTGGACAAGATGCCAGGTGTCCTAGGATGCTCACCTCGAGGGGCAGATGGGGCTGAGAAGCAGCAGCAAGTGTGGAACCACATGGGAAGCTTGTGGCCCACAGACGCGTGTGCGTGTGCACCTGCCTTTTTTTTTCTCTATTATTGGAAAATATTTTTAAGGGCCCAGCAAACTCCAGGCTGGGGGGCAAAACTGCTAGACGAGGTGGCCGCTGCTCCACTCCAGGCCGAGGTTACAGTGGACAGGACAGATGTCTGCAAGGTCCTGAACCAGAGGTCCAAGCTCGTTTTATTTCCTTTGCTGCACTTTTTTGTAGCTTAATTTTTACTAGCACTTCTTACTTTTTTACAATCAGAGAGAAAGTCATTTCTATTTTGGGAAAGAAAAAAAAAAATAGAGTACGAAGTAAATAGCCGTCTTTCCTCTATCAGGAACACGCAAAGCCTGGACAGAAGAGAAGGACAGACTGTGTGACCAGAGAGCAGTGCCCCCAGAGCGCAGGCCTGGACGGGCAGCTACCCGACCAACCAGGTGCCCCCGTCAAGGCAGACACGACAGACACCAGACCCAAAAGAGCAAGGTGAACACTGAGGCGAAGGGGGTGGGGGAGCAGGATGGCTCGACCCTCCCCTCCCTTCTGTGTTTGGCACAAACAGTTCTTGGCTTATTATAGGGCAGTGTGACAAAAATACATCCTAACAGCAATTAAACACCACGTCTAACAGCCAAGTGTTTCTGGTTAATAAAGAGCTCTGCTTATGATAAGAGAAGTCATTGTCTAACTCAAAGCAGCTGAAACCTGAGCCTGGCCCCACTGCTGGGAGGGACAGAGATGTTTTTTAAATACCACTGAACACGGCCGCCAAAGGCATGAAGACCTGGACTCTAACCAAAGGGGTCTGGGTTTGGGCCCTTGCTCCCTGACCCTGGACACGGTGACCTTGCCAGTCTCACTGTCCTCTCCTAAAGCAGCCATGCATAAGTGCACAAAGCCCCGTGTGCGACAACTGGCCCTGACCTGCTGCCTTCCCTCTCAACTCTTCCCCACCATCAGCCCGGCACACCGTGGGCCCAGGGCAGCAGGACGAAGTCTATCAATAAACGACGTCATGAATGGGGGCATTTGTCCTTGAGGCTCCGGGGCCAGCAGCCCTGCCAGAAAGTGTGAATTCAAGGGCTTCTGAAACTGGGTTCAACACTGTCCAACTGTGTCACTTAGGTGCAACTGTTTCCAACGGTATCAGCCATGTGATGCCACCACAACCGACTCTGCCATCTTGCTTCAAAGCCTCTGTTCTGCCAGCTGCAGCCACAGACCCAGCCCTCAAGTCTCCGAGCACCAGGCTGGAGCCATGCCTGGAAGAGGCAGGGGCCTCAGAGTGCCGCCCTGCCCTGACCGCTGGGCTAGTGACATCTCCCTGAAAACCCAGGACACCACCCCAAAGCTGTTCCAAGAACTCCCAGATCCCCACCCTCGGAGTTCCCACCAGGGCCCCGTACCCAGGGAACCCGCCATAAATATTTCCTTCCTCCTTGCCCGCACCTGGCCCCTCATCTGCCTGGGGGTCTGAGAGGAGTCCCAGGGCCCCGGGAGCCAGGCATCACTGTCTTTTAAGTAAAATGGAGCTAAGCCTCTCGGCCTTCTTGTCCCGCAAGGATGCTGTGGGGATTAAGTGAAAGGGCAGATAAAGCTCTCACTTCCTCGGAGAGACGCCCAGCAAGCACGGCCCCAGTCTGCCACTGCAGCCTCCAGGAGCACCCCCAGCACTGGCACGAGAGGAATGCACCCTGCCTCCCACCCTGACCGCAACAATCGGAATTCAATTAAGCCAGCAGCCTCACCAGGGCACCTCTTCCTGCAGGGAGGCTCCAGCCCAGGAGGAGCCCACTTCTTTCAAGGCACCCAAGAGTCTGCAAACCCCGAGGGAGGGCGGGGGAGCCTGCAGGGCCTCTTCACTGCAGCCCCATCCTGGGTCTCCCAGGGGAGCTCGTTCTTGCTGTGGGGAACCAGGCCAGGTCAGCTTCCCCTCAGAAGGTGCCACCCTAAGAAGACACAGAAGCTGTCTTCTTAAAACGCCAAGGATCCTGAACTGCTTCACCCACCTTTCAATATTTAAAACAAGAGAATGCAGATGTTCTTCCAGAAAGACAATAGAGCCACTGTGACTTTAGCATTCTACAAGGGAGTGGAAAAAAGAGGTACAGGCGCCCTTCGTGAAACACTGAAGCTAGAAGAGCAGAGCAGGCAGGCCTGCACCTCTCCCCGCACACGCGGGCACACACGTACACACGGGCACACACACGCCCAGTGCTTGATGCTCCACTGCTTCCTGATGACGGTGTCAGCCACAGCGAACCATCAACCCCACCATCCGCACCCGCTGATCATCCACACCCAGCTTGATCGTCCGCCCCCACCCACCTTGATCGAGGTTGACATTTTGCATGTTGCTACTTTTAAAGGGATGAAGCCTGACAGTCAAGTGCCCTGGGCCCCTCCCTGTCCTTTTCTCCCCTCCTCTCTACAAAATCAGCATTTACTCCCTCCTGAAAAAAACAGCTTCCTGAATTCACTGATCTTTATGGTTCCGTTAGCAACACAAGAAGCTGACTGAATGACGGACAGGGGAATGCTGAACATGGCCTCCAGCTGCCCTCTGCTGCTGTGTCGCTGAGGCTCGAAGATGGTGGTGTGCCCCAGAGCCCCTCCTCCTGCAAGAGCTCCACCAGGTGACACCCGCCCTCCCCAAGGGCACCCATGTGCCCCCAGCTGTGTACTTCCGCAACATGAGGCCACAAATGTTCCTGTGCATGTGCCCAAAAGCACTCCCAAGACGCACCCTCATCTAGGGGGAGAGCGCTCCTTACCCAAGTGCCTCCAACAACCCGTGCTCGGTGGCCCTTGTGGCTGCTTCCTGCCAAGGCACAGAGCTGTGGCTGTCCAGCCCTCTCCAATCCTGCCACTCTGGAGAGCCTCTAAAAAGGCTTTTGCTCAAAGCAATGGTGGGAGAGAGACTATCCCCTCAGTCCTGCCCCTGGGTCCAAACTCAATATAGACCTGTATCCCCTGCAGAGCCAGCCAGTCAGGACACCAGGGCTGCGGCCACGAGATGCCCTGAGCCTGGAGGAGGACACGCAGGCCCTCTGCCACTGGGCTCCCCATCCTCCCAGTCAACAGGCCAGAGGCTGGCGATACCGGGAAACGCAGTCTGTGCTGGACTCCTGCAGGCCTCTGTCCTCACCGCTGCCGCCCAAACACCTCGGCATGACTATTCACTTGGTGCTTAGCCAGGTACCATGAGCTATCTAAAGACGATTCTGCTTCATTTTACATGAGAGACGTGAGCATCTTGGATTTGGGTGCCCACAAGGATCCTGCAATCAGTCCCCAACAGATACCCAGGATGACTGAAATGCATCAAAAAGAAGTGCACGGAGCCGGGCGGGGGGCACCCCTGTAACCCCAGCCACTCGGGAGACAGGTAGGAGGATTGCCAGCTCAAGGACAGCCCAGGCAGCTTAGCAAGATCCTGCCTCAAATTTTTTAAAAAAGGGCCAGGGGTGCGGGGGAGGGTGGCTCAGTGGCAGAGCACTTGCCCAGCCTGCATGAGACCCGGGTTCAACCTCCACCATGAAGGAGAAAAAAAAAAGAGGGGTGCGGAGAGCAAGCTGAACAATGCCGAGCTGCAGGTTGTGAAGACAAAACAGGGGTGTCCCTCCTGCCTCTGCCCCACCCCGCAGCCCTGACTACCCAGCCCCACCAGGCACAGCAGCAAGTTCAGCTTCAGGAAACACTTATGAAGCTGACAGGTGCAGGGCTTTTACGTTCCTATTGATTCATTCTTCATAAACACCTATCCTAAAATCACCCCTCAACAACCGGAACAAGCAGAAATCAGGCGGGTGTGGGGGAGGCCTGCATATCGCGAGGCCTGGGCTCCATCCCCAGCACCAGAAAGAAAACACACTCAAGCAGGACTTACACTGTTCCCACAGCTTCAGCTGAAACCTTAAAAGGGGGAAAATGAAGACTCTCCCAGAGTGTGGGGAACCCGTGCAGCCAGCCCTGCCACTCCAGGCTGGATCCCGCCTGCAGTCAGCACAGAGAGGGCCGCTGCACTCCCCTAAGGTCGTGTTCCTTGAGGCCTGCTCAGGACTCCCCCACCAACTCGAGACAAGAGTTCTGCGGAAGGTGGGAAAGAAACAGTGATGTCCCACTAGGAGGACCGGCTCTGGGCTGGGAGCTGAGAGGACGCTGCGACCCCATCCCTAAAACTAGCCAGCAGAGCCCAGCGCTTGCCCTGAGCTGCTCAGCCCCAGGACCCACCCATGAGGAGCCAAGGGACAGGCCATGGGAGCAAAGTACTACCAAGTTCTCAAGACAGGGCAGGAGACAAGGTCCCAGTCAGCAGCAGACCCAGGACAGGCAGCAGGGGACCATGTGGAGGGAGCAGGAAGGGGCCAGGGTCCTGCTTCCCGAGCAGTGGTGTGCATGGGCCTGGGGGAACACAGGGTGGACAGACCCGCTGCTGCCCATGAAGCAGCGCCTAAAGTGGGAAGGAGGCCCTGGGGTGAGCATGGGGTCTCAGCTGGAGTGTCTGGGTTTGACAGAGGAGGGTGAGGCTCATGCTCCAGGAAAAGCAAAGCCCCCCTGCCCGACCACAGTGCTGCTCCCACCCCGTTGGACCTGCTCTCAGGCACGGCTCACCACCTTCTCCACAGGAGGACACCAGGCTCCCTGTGCCAGAATCCAAGGTGTCCAGCGTGTGCACACTGATCACTGCCGCCTGACCTTGGGCCACGCTGCTTTCCTTCCCAACCCTGACCATTGCCTTCCTCCAGGCACCCTAACTGCAGGGCCCTTTCCTTTCCATTCTCCTCCCCAGGGCGCTCACTCATGTTGACCAGCACTGCCGGCAGCAAGAAGACCTGAGGCCAGCTCTGTCTTGGTGCCCAACTTCACGCACTCAGTCTACACGTTGATTTAGCAGCTACCACACGCCGGGCCCTGACCACACCCTCACTCTCCCCTGCCGCGCTCTCACGCAGCACAAGCTCACCCTGACCTCCTGCCAACCTGGCCACACACCAGGGTCCAGGGTGAAGCTACCCTCGCGACTCACCTTCTCCACAGTCCAGGCTGCAGGCCCTGCCCTCAGGGCCCAGGGGAGGTGTCACCTCCGGGCACGACACCCACAGCACCCTGCCTGCGCCTGAGCCTTTCCTCACCCCTGCTCCCCTACAGACCTAGCCATGGCATCCTCAAAAGTGCCAAGTGCACAGGCCCTGTCCCCTGTCAGGGTTCCCACCCCACGAGTGGCCTGTCCTTCAATCCTACTTTGGAGGCCGCCTGCTCCTTGGGACCCTTCTCAACCACTCTACACAGTGACCTCCCCCTGCCAACCTGGAGCATGTGAGGGTCCGCTCGCTCCAAGCTCTGTGCTCTACCCTCACCTGGACCAACTCTTAGGCCAAGAACTTTCCTACAAGTGTCCATCATGACCTTCAGGGTTTCCCAGGGATGGGAGCAGGTGTACAGCAAACACATGGCCCCGGGGTGCATCTGCAGTACAGAGAGGGACCCAAGGATGTCCCACACAGACAGTTCCTGGCCCTGGGAGAGCCACAGGCCCAGAGATGAGAGTGAGATTGGAGACAAGGGCAAACGCAAGACTCAGCCCTGAGAACCCAGCAGGATGTAGCAGCTAACAGCCCTGCCCCGAGACAGGACCAGGGGCCCAATGTAGGGGCAGGCAGAGGACAAAAGCCACCTCCACCTCCGACTGGGACAGCCCTGCAAAGGGCCTTCGAATGACCTGTCCTGCAGGACTGGCCTTTAGTCTTCTAGACCTGGAGGTGACAGTGGGAGCTGAACCAGTGTGTTGACAGAGTTGCTGGCCTGAGAAAAGCAAACACTGAAGCCTGAGCCTCAGGAAAGGCCCCGCGTGCCGGGCGAGGACGCAGGGGTGCTGCTCAGAGCCCACCTGCATCCTGCACGTCTGTCCTCACCCCACACCTTCCTTTCTCCCCGAGACAGCTCATGATGACCACGAGCATCGCACAGGGGACCCAGCACATGGTGTGACTGACTGTAGCCAAGCAGCTGCGGGCACAGAGAGGGCAGGACCCTGTGGCTTGGGCCGTGTATCTCACCACTCGGTGGTCAGGGCCACTGAGGGTGCGTGTGGAGAGCACCTCTGCCGCCCCAGCCGCTGCTGCCCCACGTGTCCAGGAAGGTACCTGGAGGAAGAAACGACTGACACTTGCATTCAGGAGTCAACTGCAGCTCCGAGCAGAGCAGGTGATCACTGTCATGGAAATCCAAGTCACCCATCGAGGCAGAAACCTTGGTGGAACTTTCTGGACCTCCTGATTCATATTACATGGCCATCTACCCAAAGCCTCCAGCGCCTCCCAGGTCAGCTCTAAAGTCCATCAAATGCCTCAGGGCAAAGCAGAATCACCTCCTCCGACTCCTCCTCCTTCAGACCGCCCTCAGGGTTTTGAAATTCCCGATTTCTTTTGTTACCAACAATTTAGCAAGCTGTTCATTCCACCAACCACGAATGACCAACCAACAGGAGCCCTGCTCGTGGACAGGCTCCAGTTCAGTCTGAGTCCTTGAAATAAATGCTGGAGTCTCCAATAAAGGGCTGGGCAAGACTCCTGCCTGGAGACTGCAAAACAAGCAGGCCAAATATCTCCTCCCTGGTAGCGGTCAAGGTTGCCTGCCTAGTAGGACTGTTCCAAAAGCAAGCACTGCCTGCCCTTGAGTCTCCTAGAACGCAAGTCCCATGAGGGCAGGTGCGTCATCATCGTCAGCGCTTAGCCCCAGGACCATGGCTGTGCCTGGCTCTTGCTAAAAAACAGTAAAGATCAGCTTAATGAATGCCTAAGGGCCGTCCCATCCGGGCCACCACAGGACGCATCTCTGTCAGGGACACACGCACACTTCAGCATTTGTGAACATCCTGTGTTTAGAGGCCACATGCACATGTATGCACGATGCGGGCTGCCACACGGGCACCCGCTGCCTGTCTGCCCATGGCCAAGGGTTCTTCTGTCATCTGAAGATAATATATGAAGTTACACAAAATCACCAATAAACATGAGAAACACAGTAACGCCACAGTGAAATTCTTAAAGGAACAGCCAGGCCATTTTGGCCAAAAGAATAAAGAATTAACTTAGCTAATCTGCATGAACATCAGTGCCTCCACTGCAGCCAGAAATATGTTCTCAAAAGGTCATGTGCATAAACATCCACTGTAAAGAATAAAAACAGTTGTTCTGGGTTCCTTGGCAAATAAGAATAACCACTCTATAACAAGAGCAACTGCCGGTGGGCATCTGCAGCCAAACAGAAGGGGCTTTGTGCACCTGGCGTCCCCACCAAAGGACCACAGGGGCCTCAAGCTGGTGCGGGGGAAGATCAGGCACCCAGCACAGGAACGGGCCCTGCCACCTCCTCTTGCCTCTCGCAGGCCCTGGGCAAAGCCTCATTCCCTCTTGGTTTTGCTTTCTTCTTAATAAACTCCAATTCTGGCAATTCCACAAAAAAAATTCAAAAACTTACAAACACTGTAAGTATGGTGTAAAAAACAGTATTTCCCCATTTTTAAAAAAGAAATAATTAGGTGGTTCACTAAATATAAACCCCCCATCTTGAAGCAACTCTAGTTGAAACATGAAGTTTAAGTACTAAAAATGACCATCATCTATCAGGGAAATGCAAATCCAAACTGCCATGAGTAGGAGACCGCTTCCCACCGTCCAGGTATCTACTGTCCACTGCGGGCGGGGTAAGGAATGCTGGTGAGTGTGTGGAGAAACTGGAATCCCTGTGCACCACTGGTGGAGAGCTTGAAAAGCTAAAAATAGAATTACCATGTGACCCTGCAATTCGTCTTCTGGGTATACAGTATATTCCAACGAATTGAAAGCAGGGTTCCAAAGATGCCTGCTCACCTGTGCTCACAGCAGCCCTGTTCACAGCAGCTAAGGGGGGAAGCAACCAGGTGAGCACTGAAGGCAGGAGCAGAACGTGAGCACACAGGTAGTGCAAGTCTGTTCCACTTTAAAGGAAGAGGGCATTCTTTCTTCAAGATGGAGCCCGGCTATGTTGCCCAGACTGCCCTCCAACTGCTGGGCCCAGGCAGTCCTCCTGCCTTGGCCTCCCAAGTGGCCAGACTGCAGGTACGTACCCATCCCTGGCTAGGAAGGGCACTCTGACACATCAGGAATGCATCTTTGAGGACACTTTGTTAAGTGAAATAAGTCACTTATAAAAAGACAGACACTGTGAGATTCCACCTATCTAAGTGCCTAGAATAATCAAATTCACAGGCAGAAAGAATGATGGCTGGGGCGGGGGGGGGGGTTTAACCAGTGAAGAGCTTGTTTTGTAAGATGAAAGCATTATGTGGCTGACAGTAGTCAGGGGCCCACAACAGGACCACACTGGATACCACCAAACTGCGAACCAAGAGATCAGTACAAGAGCAAATTTCATGCGCACCTTACCACAATAAAAAAATCAGAAAAAGACAAAACCAAAACCAAACGCCATCACACATCATTACACTCCTGAGCTCCTGGGCGGAACTCGAGCCATTGCCTAGGAAGGGATGTGGCCAACAAAGACCTCTGATGACCTTAGGAGAGACAGGCAGGGTGTCTAAATGGGACCTATGAACCAGTCACAGGAGAAGGACCTCACTGGGATTGACTCAAAACGATTTTTTTAGTTATAACAATTACAGGAAAATGGAAATTTAAATAGCAACTGGATAGCTGTTACTAACAAATTTGGGGGGAAGGACGATAATGATATTGTGGCTATATATTTTAAGGCCTTCTCTTTTGTAGATGCATACTGAAGTGTGCACGGAAGAAATCAGATATGATGTCTGGAATTTATTTAAAATTAAGTGGGGGTGAGGATGAGAGTCCAGATAAAATGAGGCTGACCAGACACCAAAGTTCTAGAGAGCACAAAGGAGCCATTATGTTCTGTGGGGGGATGGGGAAGATATTTGAAATTGTTCATAATGAAAAATAAAGATAAAATAAATAAAATTACTGTTGTAGAAAAACTGTATCTAGAGCCAAAATTTTCCAGATAAACTTAACAAGAGGATTCTGCGCTCTAAACTTCAGGTGTGACATTTCCAAACACAGAATGAGGACACCGACACACCTGCCCCTACTGCAACCCTAAGGACCAACCAGGGCAGCTGGGGTTGCCCGTCACCAGGGTTAGGTCTGCCCCTCAAGACAAATCAGGTCACTGTAACTACCAGAGCAGAGAGAGCTCCACCCTTTCACAGTTGAGTGGAGAGGAAGGGGAAGTTCTGAGGCCCGGCTTCTCCCAGCACCCCTGGCCTGCCTTGGGCCCAGGCGAATCGCATCACACAGGCCAGCTGCTCTTGGTCAAGCTGAAGGGCAGTTGGCGGCCGGAAGGACAGGAGGAGGAGCCTCGACAGCCTGGTGTCGTGTGCAAAATGAACTAAGCCTTCTAGGGTGTCACTTACCACTTCAACCTACCAGAAAGAAAGCCGCCTGAGGACAAGGGCTAGCTTGTCCTCCTTCCACATGGCCGAACCCAGAACCATGGTGGCACTGGGCCAGGCACTCAATGAACACCTCAAGAGTTACTGAGGAGGGCTGGGGTTGTGGCCGAGTGGAGCGCTTGCCTAGCATGTGTGAGGCACTGGGTTCGATTCTCAGCACCGCATATAAACAATTCAAATAAAGATTCATCAACAACTAAAAAAAAAATACTTCAAAAATTAAAAGAAAAGAAGAGTTACTGACAATATGAATAGATACCATAAATGCAGTCAGAGAAAAAAATCCCAAGGAAATGAATCACAGTGTTAATGGTGATTATCATTCTGGTAGTGGGATTATGGGTGGCTGCCACAGGCTCCCAGCCAGCGCAGGCATGTGAAAAATCTCACGCATGCTTCAAGGCCCAGCAGGGCCATCACACAGATGAGGACTGTCCGGACTTGTTCTGCACCCTGCCCGTCCTTACTCCACGGCCCCCAGCCCCGCTGAGCCGAAGCCTGGGTGCTGCCCTTCCCCACAGGATGGGGCCCTGGGTGTGTGGCTGGCACCAGAACTGGTGCATGCTGGGCAGTTTGTTCAATTCAAATGGCTGTAGCACTCGGCTCCAAAAGACGGGGTAAAACGGGCAGCAAAGCCGACACCTGTCACTGACTCTTAACAGCCAGCTGCTAAATGCGGAAACATGCTTTCCCCTTAGTAGATTCTGTTCTTCAGAGAATCAGCCATTACGCAGCATTAAAGATGATCAGTGTGAGCCACACAGACTGCAGGCACGTGACTTCACCTGTGGGGACAAATGGACCAAGGTGGACTCGGCCAAAGAACACCCACCTCCCTCGCCAGCGGTCAGCAGGGATGGGTGCCCCCCACCTCCTCGCTGCTGACTGGGCTCAGCCAGATACCCCCGCTCAGGAGAGCCCCTCAACTCCTAGGCTCCCCAGGAAGACATGGGCGTGGCAGGGCAGAGGGGGCACTGGCCAGACTCGCCCTCAGTGCTTCAGAGACTCCTATGTTTAGGGTGTGACAATTGCATTGGGGTGTTTAAAAGAGAAATATACCTTTTCGAGATACATATTCGAAGATTTATGGACAGAATAATGTGATGTCCTTTTTACAACCCCAGAAGCGGGTGGGGAAGATCAGCAAGGCTGGCCACAAGCTCCTCGCTCATCAGCACGGGGACGAGGCATGGTGGCCCATCACCCTCGTCCTGTGTAGGTTTGAAATTTTCCATAAAGGAAACCTTTCTTGAATAACTTGCAAAACACAAACAGCAGCAATACTGTCACTTGTCCTCGTAAAGGAGAGTTCTTGTTCAGTCTAGGCCTTCCAAAAAACCAGAGGAGGAAGGGGAGGGAGGTGGGCAGGGAGAGGATGGAAGGGGGAAGGACAGCCCACTGCCATCCTAACACTGCCCACAGCACCTTTCGAGGGAGAGCAAGGGAGCAAGCTGCTGTGAGGGGACAAGGGAGCGAACTCAACAAGTTATCAAGTCAGCACAGAAAACAGGCCGTGTCAGTATTAGATCATTAAATCAGCATCCTGGCAAAAAACTGAATTTCCAAACGTCCTGATGACAGCCAGATCAAACCCGCCAATACTTGACAGTAATAAATACAGTTATTTGGGAAGAAAAATAGGGAGTGACCTTACAGCTCCACTCAAATATGCCAAATAAGGAGAGCTTGAAGCAGTAGGAAATGGAAAAGAACAGCTAATATTTGGCAAGCTTCCTTTATGATCAACAAATTAAAATGTTAAGGAAGCAATTTGTTGAGAAAAGATATTTTTAAAAGGAGCTGAATCACGCAGGTTCAGCCTCGGGTACGGTCAACTGGTAATTTTAAATCATTTTTTAAAAGTTAATGTTTTCAGCCTCCAGAAATGGCATTTAAGACATCACTGAGTTAATCATGAACCCGCCTCCCTCCCGCGCAGGTGGGGGCGCCTGCTGTCTCCTGTCCCCGGCTCCCAGGGGGGCTGTGGCAGGCGCTTTCATGACAAGGGTGCAAACAAAACCACAGCCTCCAGTCCAGCTCCAGCAGGGGCCACTGGCTGCTGGTGCTTTCCAATCACAGCCACCTGACCTCCCCCTGAGGAGCTCCCCGGCACTGACTTCTGCCCCACGGAGTCCAAGAGTGCTGGCCTTCAGCATGCATAAACGGGAAGCCGTTCTCAGGGCCAGAGTGCACTCTTGCCAGCCCACAACCCGCTACTCACTAAGAACCTACTGTCACCTGTGCTGAGAACAAAGTCCCCATCTGCAGGGCTCATGTGTTCAGTAGAGGGCAGGGGAGGAAGGAGCAGGTTGTGTAAACAGTGGGTCACCTGACAGTAAGTCATCTAAGAACAAATCAGGGAAGCAGAGAGAGGGAGCAGGAGGAGGTGCTACCTCATCCAGGTGGCCAGGGACACTCTGAGAAGGGGCCATTTGAGTGGAGACCTGAAGGAAGTTAAGACCAACCAACACAAACCACAGTCCGGCTCTGGCAATGGAGTCCTCCCAAAGCCAGGCCCGAGACGCCTGTGGCTAGATTGGGTCCACCTGCTTGATTACTGGAGGCTGGCTTTGCTATAACCTCGATGAATCTCGACATCACATTTATTTTTCATCAGATTCCTGGTGACGGGCCCTGCTCCTTAGGACAACTGAAATACAGTTGTTCAGCTGCAAAACACTCTTTGTTTCAATATTAAAACTGCACCAAGGGGGCTGGGGTTGTGGCTCAGCAGTAGAGCGCTTGCCTAGCAGTGCAAGGCACTGGGTTCGATCGAAGCACCATAAATAGATAGACACATAGATAGGTAGAACGATAGATAAAGGCATTGTGTCCACCTACAACTAAAAAAATATTTTTTAAAAAATACATATAGGGGCTGGGGTTATGACTCAGTGGTAGAGCACTGCAAGGCCCTGGGTTCGATCCTCAGGACGACATATAAATAAATAAATAAAATAAAGGTATTGTGTCCACTACAAAAAAATAAATATAAAATATATATAAATGTGCTCAGTGGTAGAGGGCCTGCCTGCCGCGTGAGGCCCAGGGCTCCATCCCCAGCACCACACACACACACACACACAGGCCCTGAGCCAAGTGCCTGGTTCCATGTATTCTCAGCTTTACGCTGGCATGTCACACTGGGACCCTGGACATGGGATGCAACTCAAGATTGCACCACAGTACTGATGGCCCTCAGTGGCCATACAGGGCCCGGGCAGCTCTAAGACAGTGTTCAGCTCCTGCAAGAAGGGCGCATAAAGTGACCTCCTGCCCGTGGAGGAAAAAGGTCCGCAGGGGTTGTCTTTTCCAAAGCTGGGAAGAGAAAACAGGTAGCAGCCCACTACAAGTCAGCCATGGCAAAAGGCAGCTCCTTGCTGCGCCCAGCCAGAATGGAGAGGTCGTTCCCCTGTTGGTAGCTTATTAAATGACCAGGAAAGTTACTATTGCCACCTGCAGAGTCAGACTCAGGGCCCCCATGGACCCACGGACACAGATGTCCCCTTAGCGTGTCTCATGGGGCCTAGGTGGATTCGTATCTTGGGAACTTGCATTGACCAGCGCTCATCTGTCTAGCTGACAGTGCTGCCCCTGTGTCCAGTGGGTGGTTGAATGCAGAACCCCCAACCAGGCACACTGGGAGCGAGGGGCCACACTCGACCCACCCACAGACATCCAGCAACACAGGCGAACCCCACCTCGCTGACAGACCAGGCGCCCCGTGGCCCATGCTCTTGGGATGATGAAGCTGATCTCCACAAACTACCAGGAAGAACCGAGGGGGACTTGCAAAACACCCTCTCGCAATTATGTGACCCACTTGTGGGGCCAAGTCATTCGGAGCTCTCGATCTAGTGGGGCTGATGACCTCGACCCTGCCCAATAAGCTCTGCACCCTGCACACCTATATTTATGGAAAGACAGTGCCCAAGGCTCAAGAGCCCGGCTTGCCGGCCCTCGGCTGGCTGGATCCATCCTCTCACCTCACCTGACTCAGATCTCGAGCTCTTTATTTAATTTAAAACAGCTGATTTCAGAGTAAGCCATCCTCACATTTCATGATTGGTCCCATCATCCCAAAAGCTATACGAGAGCGGTGACAGGCCTTTCTGTGTTGACAACATCTTCTCTGCGTTGACAGTGGATGAGAACTGTGCATGCTGACCCCTGGCGAAAGAGTGTTTCCTTTTATTTCTACAAATATTCCACAAATGTGGCATTTGTCAAATGCAATGTCTGTGACATGCACGGCCCTGTGGGAGGTGCTGGGTTCCAGAGTCAAGCAGAGGCCCTGCTCAGAGAAGTGGGCCACCCGGAGAGGAGGACAGCCAGGACCCAGATGGCATGACCTGAGGAGTAAGGGTAGGGACACAGGCAAGCCCACCATGACTGGGAGCTCAAAGTGGGCCGAGTTCACCTGCTGGAGGACCCAAAGGGCTTCATTCCCACAGAAGCAGGCCTGGGGATGGCGGGAGGGTGCCTCAGGGAGCAGGGAAGTGGGGGCCCGCCCAGCTGGGCAGCGGAGGTGCACATGGGAGAGCCAGGAGCTGGCAGCAAGCAGTGGAGCAGGCAGACGTGAGGCCGAGGAGGACACAGCCACGAAGGAACCAGGAGTCACTGGCTCAGAAGGCAGTTCTATCTAAGGAACTTGAATGACAAGGGACACCTGCCACCCCGGGGAGCTGGCGGGAAGTCTACACATGGCCAGCCACAATGGTATGGCAGCACAGTGGCCACCAGGCAGCCGTGGCCATCGGAACTGGCCTAGTGTGGCAGCTCTCAAACACTAACTCTGGAGGAAGCAGCCCTCCGGGCTGCAGGAAGCAGATTGCACTGCTGTCCATCCCGGAGGGCGCCACCCCCATGGTCTCCCAGCTACAGGGAGAGGAATTAGTCCACTTGTCATCATCCCACAAAGGCCACCTCACTCCCCACACCCTCCAGACTGCGTGGCCCAGGCCAGAAGCAAGACACTGCCTCAGAGGCGACTCAGCACACCACAGCGGGGAGCCCCCCTCCAGCGCCACGCCGGCCCTGCACACGCCGGCAGACCTGGGCCACCTACAACACATAGGGGACGGACGAGAGGACAGTCCAGGCTGAATGCTGCGACCTCAGTAATGAAACACCCACAAACCCGGGAGGGCTCTGCCCAGGGCTGCCTGTGCACCAGTGAGAGCCACTGTCCTCACCTGACCAGGCTCTCCCGCCCCAGCACTACAGAGACACACACTTAAGGCAGGGTCCTCATCTCAGAAGCCCCTGGCAGGCCACACCACCAGGCCTGTGTGGAACTCAGTGACCCACGGCGGACAGGAGGGCCCGAGGGTCTGGAAGCCCTGCCACAGGAAGGCAGAGGGTCTGGCTGGGAGCAGGGCGGGGGCCCGAGGCCCGAGATCCACCCAGCACACCGAGAAGAGCGCTCCCCGACAGCAGGCCCCACTCTGGCAGGAAGCCAGAGGGCACGTGGTGGGCAAGGATTACAAGCAGAGGGAAGGTGACGAGCAGCAGGGAGTGGCACAGACCACAGCAGCGGGGCACGCGGGAGCAGGGTCCGTGTTCCGTCCTCGGGCACATGTGCACACTCGTGAGCAGAGATAGTGGGGGCAGGTGGGGCTCGCCAACACGGCAGGCCTGGGTCTTGTCCCCAACACTAGCAGGGGAGGCCACTGCAGAGAGGGGAGGCAGCAAGAACACGAGGGGCATGACATCCTGGTCCAGCAGGCAAGGATGCAGCATTGACAGCTCGTGCTCGCAGCACAGTGCCCAGTGTGCCTCCTGCAAGACGTGGGGCCCAGGGCTCAGGAGGGAGCCAGCCCTACTGCGCCACGGAGGCAGGATCTGCACCCAGGCCTCAGCCACCAAAGCCCACACTACTGCCACCACCAAAGGGGCCTTGGGAAGGTGGATGAAGACCATCCGCAACCACATGATCCTCAAGGTCAGTCTCAACAGATGGCTGCCAGGAGCCCCCAAAGGCTCACTTTGAAAGACAAAACCAATGTATTTCCAATAAAACTGGAGCCACTGTAACAGCCTTGTGGTGACTTCCTGGTTTTATGGGAGGTAGACACGCTCGATTTACCTTTGCTCCCTCCAAAAAGGACAGTGCGAGCTCACGGACAGAGCAGCTAGGCAGAAAGCCGGGGTCTCAGCCGGAAGCTGTGGAAAGTGCCGCCAGCCCTAACTCAGAGGCCACCCACTCCGCCCAGAGACGGCCGAGCAGAACCACCGGACAGACCCTGGCTCTGGAAGGGCGGCAGGTGGGTGAAACGCCAGGGCAGGCAGAAGACAGGGAGTCTCCAGGCCACACACAGCCCAGCTCCCACAGATGAGTGGTGACCGACAGGCCCCAGCACCCACACGGCAGGAGAACCCCGGCTCCAGGCTTCAGAAACACGAACAACAGAAGACTGCTACAGGCACTGTCGCTTGGGAGACCTCCTCAACGAGACACCAGGGTGACCACTTAAAGTGAGGTCACAGAACCACCTCAGTCCAACACACACGGGGCTCCCACACCAGCACAAGGTGTCTCGTCCTGGAGTGGGAATAGACCACGAAATGTCACCAGGCTCACGAGGAAGCCTGTGCCTGGGCCCAGATCAACGGGAGCTGAGTACCATGGAGAAGGGCCAGACCCTTCCCACGCCAGGAGACACGATCAGGAGAAGTCACGGCCGCTCACAGGGAATCAGAGACAGCCTGGGTGGAAAGCAGCTCCCCGGGTGGTACGTGGGAAGGGCATCCGCAGAGCTCACGATCAAGCGAGTGGAGGGACGTGGGCATCTGTGGCAGAACTGCAGTGCTCCAGGCCCATGGCATGACAAACAGAAAACTAGGAACCGTGGTCACCTGTCCTGGACGGGGGAGCGTGAGGGTGGACAGCAGTGCTGGTTCTGGGGACAGGGTGGGGTTTGTGGGTTCACTGTCACCACCCGCTGCACCCAAGGTGGGGTGTGCAGCACTCTTGAATAATGTGTTCTGCAGAGATTTTACAAAGGAAAAATAAATAGGGAAAAAAACGAACGCAGGGAACAGGAGAAAACTGAGAACAAGTGGGGGCGGCAGAGCCAGTGAGGTGAGAGGTGCTACCTCCACCTGCGTCCCTCTATCCCCAGGCCCCCAGACGGGCCCTGGGGAGAGAGGGATGCAGGCACTAGGGCTGCAGGTGCAGGAGCGCTGGAAGGCAGAAGGAGCAGGAGCGGCTTCACTAGGATGGCACCCACCCTAACGCATTTCTACATTTTAAGAGATTCACTCACGCTGCTGAAGCGGTCAGGGGTGCATTATATAAAAATACACAGAAAAAGCCAGACTCGGTGGTGCGGGCTTGTGATCCCAGCATCCGGGGGAGGCTGAGGCAGGAGGATCCCAAGATCAAGGCCAGCCTCATCAACTTAGCAAGGTCCTGTCTCAAAATAAAAAAGGGGGCTGAGATTGTGGCTCAGCAGTAGAACGCTTGCCTGGCATGGGCGGGACCCGCGTTCAATCCTCAGCACCACATAAAAAAATAAATAAATAAAGGCATTGTGTTGTGTCCATCTACACCTTAAAAATATAATAAATATTTTTTTAAATAAATAAATAAATAAGGGCTGGGGATGTAGCTCAGTGGTTCAGCACCCCTAAGTTGAATCCCCAGTACCAAAAAAAGACAGTGTGTAAAAAAGTACTGTTTATATTATTTTTAAACACTGGAGGTCTGAAAAATCTACTGGGCAACAAGAAACAGAGGAGAAGGGGGGGCCTGAGCCCTAAATCCTCATTCATGACCCCCACCACAGAGAGAAGTGAACCCCTGGCCCTGACCAGCCAAGGAAGTGGCACAGACCAACTGCTCTGGGCAGTTCCCAAGGACAGAGAAATGGCCCAGGGCTGGCTCTTTTTTAACAATCTTATAACATTTTGATAAAAAAATGGAAAGATGTTTTGAAAGAAAGAAGGCATTCGAGAACAATGGCTACCTTTAGATAATTTTTATTTTAAAATGAAATACATTCTGAGCTGGGGCCGTAGCTCAGAGGCAGAGTGCATGCCTAGCATATGGGAGGCACAGGGTTCGATCCTCAGCACCGCATAAAAAACTAAATGAAGGCAGGCTGTCCATCTACCACTATAAAAAAAATTTTTTTTAATGAAATACATTCACAAAAGATAGGATACAGAATATTTCTTCCCTCCCCCTCCCCCTTTTTTCCCCTTGAACAATAAGGACTAATGGAAAACCATTAATTCTGCCTCGTTTTCACTGTCTCGCTCATGAGGACCTACTTTCTACTGGATGAACCTGGACCTGGTGAAGTGTCAGGTGGAGGAGGCTGCCTGGGGCAGCTGGACTAAAAACACAGCCAGGAGGCCCGGCATACCTGGGCCAGCTGTGCCCTCTCCCTCCTGTAGTCCCAGACGCACCTGGGCGCACCTGCGCTGCAGGGAGCCACCACACCCTTACTGGAAAGTGAGTTCTGTTTTCCTTGAAATCAAAGAACCAATGAACTTTCTCACTTTGCTTCTGAAATCCTCTCTGACGTTCCTTCTTCTATACAAGGATTTTTACCATTTCCTCCAAATTCATGTTTGTCTTAAAGTCAGTTCAACATGTTTTTATAAATTTTCCATGTTTGCAATTCAGGCGAAAGGGCTATTCCACATAAAATCATATGACACAGGAGGGGCGAACTAACATTAGCCACTCTGTCCCTTCTCCAGACCCCAATTCAACCCCTTGAGAAGCACAGGCTGAGGACAGAACAGCCCAGACCTGCTACCAAACAAGAAACACCTACTTGGAAACCCTCTTCAGGATCTTGGCAAGGAAACAAAACTCAATGCCCAACATAAGAGTCACAGGTCCCATGGGCTGTCCAGCAACCCTGAGAGCATAAGCCCCACCTCATCAGAGAAGGGCCTGGTGGGCATGCAGGTGGGCATGCAGGTGGGCTGAACATCCTTGGTCTTGTACCTACTGTTTATGTGCGAGGCGCCTAGAAACGGCCCTTATCTTCATAGTTATGCACACCCCACAAACGGGGCCTCCCTCTGCATAGAAGAGGTAAACTCTGAGCTAAATACAGCCCCAGAGGTGCCTGAGAGGAGGAGAAATACACACGATTGCTGTTCCCAAAGATTGCTATTCCCAGTCAACGTTATGAGTCAAGGTCCTTCTTCTCAAGAATGCTTTCACCGTCTGGATCTGAGAGGACTTCCACTTTGAAAGTCCTCTTTTGTGTAGGAAGTGTGTCTCCCAATATTAAAAGCCATCAGATGCCAATGTTACGTGACTCACTGTTTCATCTGCCCACTGACCACTGGCGGAGGACGCCACTCACACCCAGGAAGCTTGGACATTAAAAACTCATTCTAAGCCGGGCGTGGTGGTGCACACCTATAATCCCAGCAGCTTGGGAGGCTGAGGCAGGAGGATTGTAAACTCAAGGCCAGCCTCAGCAACTAACTGAGGCCCTAAGCAAATTAGCAAGAGCGGGTCTCAGGGAGGTAAAAAAAAAATCAAAAGGGCTGAGGATGTGGCTCAGTGGTGTAGTGCCCCCAGCCAGGTCCAATCCCCAGTACCAAACCCCATTCTACAAACCGAGTTGGCTCACACGAAGGCAGATTTTTTTAAATCGTATAAGGGAAAAAAATAAATACCTGGGGGAAAGTACAAAAGAAATAACAATACTGAGCAGCAGCACATCAGTGGGCACCCGGTGGCCCAGCATTGACGTGGGCTGACATCTCCAACCGGGTCGTGGCCGCTGCTGTCTTTTATCATGAGGCAGTCTCTGCTGGGGAGCCACCAAGGCCACAGTACTTGACTTTTTCATTTTGGGACTAAAACGAAACAAAACCCTGAGGACGGTCTATCAGACACAGCCCTGAGCTTCGTCTCACTGATTCCTCCATGAAGCATGAATCACTCTGAGGGGTGATTTGGGCACATCACCCCTCAGAGCAGGTGGTGATGTGCCCAAAGACACACAGCTAACAAATGGGGGAGACGGAAGATCCAAACACCAGCAACCCTACCAGGTGGGGGGAGGGGGTCCTGAGGGGACTCGGGCATGCCCACAGGTAGGCCACCTGGAAGGCCAGCCTTCTCAGGCCCTGGGAACCGCCATCTCTGGGTAACAGTGTCTCAAGGACCCACACAGTAATGGGAGCAGAGGGTCCCCACAATTAGTTACCCAACAGTCATCTATGATCTTGGCCTCGACACTGCTACCGTCTGCACCAGGAGAACTCACGAGCTGCAGAGCCCGGCACCCCGCCCACCCTCCTCAACCCATGCTGGAGAAACCCCCTCCACCAGACGAGCCTGGCCCACCCCTCTGCAGTGCTTCTAGCCCCTCCTGCTGCCAAGCTGGTGACTGGTCCTAATGGCTGCTGCCCCTGGGCCTGCTTCCAGTCTGCTGTTTAATGTGCCAGCAGATAATCGATACTATGAGAACTATGTGTAAAAAGGAGCTGGTTTAAAGCAAGCTGGGCAGAGGGCAGGGAACCTCCCTGTCGGACACAGGCTGGGTACAGGGCCCTCCCCAGCATTGGGGTTCAGGAAGCTCAGCCTGGAAGAACAGGGAGGAGTCCTCCACTGGAGTACGAGGTCAACAGAGTCAACCAGGCCTTTCAAAACACCTAGACCAGGGCTTATCAAACTTCAGCGTGACTATGAGTCACCTGCCCATCTCATAAAAATGTGGATTCTGACTCAGTAGGTCTGGGGCAGGCTCTGAGAGTCTGCATTCCTAATAAGCTCCCAGTGATGCCTATGTTGCTGGTTAATGGATCCTGTTGAGTAGCAGGATCTAGATCAGAGCAGTGTGTCCAGGAGAACTGCCACACATGCCCCACAAGACATCTTAAATGTTCTGGCAGCCAGTCCTGGGCCCATCCAACCAGCTCCCCTACTCACCACACCTTGACCCCCACACCACAGAGGAGAACCAGCAGACCTCAGCCAGGAAGTCAAGCAGAATTGTGGCTGGACCCAGTATTTGGGGTGAATACAAACAGCACAGTGAATCCCTAATTACACATCTCCCAGTCCCACACATTACCATCCCACTGTGTTCAGGAACAAAGCTAAAGTTAAAACAGAGCACAGAGCCAGGAGGGCCAACACCTGTGCAGCAAGAGTCCTAAAAAGAAGGGAGCAGAAGAAAAGGGAGAAAATATTTGGAGAGATAAAAGTAAGAGAATTCTCTAGGGAAAAATAAGACATCAGAATGAAAGGGTCCACAGAGCACCAGTAAGATGGGTAAGGGAGGAAAATCCACAGTTGGATACATCAGCATGACATTTAAGAACAAAAGGACACAAAGGAAAATGAAGCCACCTACCAGAACCAAGCAAGAGTCCCGCTGTCAACTGGGTCTCAACTACACCCCTCTCAGCAAAAGGAAAATAAGGATAACTTCAGGGTTTCTTGCCTGGTGTTTTATACCCAGCTGAACTGTCTTTGAGATGTGCAGGTGGAACAAGTATATTCTCAGACTTTGAAGTCTCTGGCAACTTTTATCAGAAAAAAATTTCTTTAAATGTAGTATCATTACAAATACTCTAGCAAGGAAGAGAAAAATCATACTAAAGGTTCAAAATTACATATAGGAAGAGTGAGAAATACCTTGGGAAAGTCTGATATTGTTTTAGTAAGCCCAAAGAGAGAACACTAAGATCAAATATACAGACAATACATTTTAAAAATTCTAATTTTTAATAATACATTTTAAACTTTCTAACCCAGTGGTTCTGGTGAGCTGCCGTGCAGTCACCTCCTGCAGAAGAAGCGAACACAGATCACTGGCTCCATCCCCACCAGTGGGGGGGTTTCGGATTTGATACCTGGAAAAGCTGATTCTGCTTACCATGGAGCACCTCTCTCAACGGTGCCACTATCAGAAATCTCCGTGACCCCAACGAGGTAGGGAGGGGGGGTACTCAATACTTAAGTTGGTAGAAGGAGAGATGTTTTAAGCTTTAGAAACACTGTAGCCCCTACACCAAGTAACTGAAACAAATTGACTTAGAAATCAACTCTATTCTAAGGGGCACAGCAGGGGATGCAGGCTGGGGGGTGGCTCAGTGGTGGAATATGGAAGGCTGAATCCCAAGGGGAGCAGAGAACAAAAGGAAATCAATTTACAGGGAAAACCAAACACATGAATGAGCGTGAATAACATCCAGAGTAATCCTCCAGATTCTGAATTCCAAAAGAATAAAGTTCACTCAACAATTTTAAATTCAGCACAGGAAAACTCAACTCAAAAAAGCAACACAAGAAAAGATTAAAAAGAAATGGTAGGGGCGGGGGTTGTGGCTCAGTGGTAGAGCACTTGCCTAGCACGTGGGAGGCACTGGGTTCAAGCCTCAGCACCACATAAAAATAAATAAATAAAATAAAGGTATCGGGTCCATATACAACTAAAAATATATTTTTAAATGGTCAAAACAAAATAAAATGGCAAAAGTCCTAATATAAATCACAATTACCATAAATGTGCAGCAGTTAAAATTCACTAATCAGACACTCAGGCAAGGTTTAAAAAACAAGCTCTTGCCTCCTCTGTCTGCAACAGACACACTCATAGCAAAAGGACATGGACAGATTGGAAACAGAGCAAGAGAAAAATGTCGTATTGGACAAACAGAAACCAAAAGCAAAAGGAAAAAAACAGGATCGTTTTAGCATCAAAACCCAGAGAATTTAAGGTGAAAACACCCTGTGAATTAAAGAAGGGATCCATATTACACAAGAAAAACAAACGATAAATCAGGAAGATGAAAGATTATGATCATACATGCAAGCTTAGCTTAATATAATGTATCAACTGCCAACAGTGCAGGGAAAAAAATATCAGAGGCAGGGAAGAACTAAGGAACAGGAATATACTGTGTCTGCTAAATGAACTGTACGTATCCTAAGAACATATTGCATAAGTATACTATAGATATAAGCATTCTCCACCCAAACTAAAAACGCATCCTACTTGAGCATATGGAAATAGGTTCATAAAAATCTACCATGTACAATGCACCAAAAGGGTTTCACATATTCCAAAGAACCAAGGTTACAAGGACTATGTTCTCTGACCATATGTAACAAAATCAGGTCAAGAACCTAGAGAAGCCATTAAAGAAACATGTCAAGAATCCAAAAAAATATGTACTATTAAACAATCTTAGGTCAAAGGGAAAATTACAGAATGAATATAAAATTACAAATCGAAGAAAAATGAAAGCAGTACTCAAAATTTATGGAACATAGCTCAAGTAATACTTAGAGGAAACTTTAGGGCTTTGAATACATTTATCAGAAAACAAGAAAGAATTCAAACTGAAAAGGCTGAGCATTCAAAAAAACAAAAAAAAAAAGTAACATCCTGTAATCCCATTACATCTGTAATCCCAGGGGCTAGGGAGGCTGGAGCAAGAGGACTGTGAGTTCAAAGCCAGCCTTAGCAATTTAGCAAGGCCCTAAGCAACTGAGTGAGAGCCTGTTTCTAAATAAAATATAAAAAAGGGCTGGGGATATGGCTCAGTGATAAAGCCCATGGGTTCAATCCCCAGCACAAAAACAAAAAGAAGTGTTAGGGAAAGAGAATAAATTGAGACAAGTGAGATAAAGGTTAAGAAATCAGCCACATTTAAAAAAAAAAAAAAAAGAACTAGATAAAACTAGTACTATGAACAAAACCACATACACAAACCAAAAGAAAAAGAAAAATTGACACAAATTCTGAAACAGAATATGGGGAGAAATAGAGCTACAACAGATTTACCAAAATAAACATTATAAAAATGTTATGAACCACACAATCAATTTTAAAACCTAGATGAAACTGATACAATTCTAGAGAATTACAAAATATCAAAATTGGTATAATAGAGAACTTGAACAGAACAAAGCAAAGCAAAATGTCAACGCTTCCCAGCCCACTCTCGGGGACCCTAGTGTTTCACAAACGAACAGGATCAGATTTAAGAAGAAGTGATTCCTTGCAGAATAGAGCAGGGCAGCCCATTCCATGAGAGCAGCAGAACCCAATTCCAACTGGACAGAAAGGAAGACAGAGTTCAGTTCCACTTAATAACACATCTGAAAACCGTAAATCAAATCCAACCATACCTTAAACACATGCGAGGAGGAGCTGTTTACCCCAGAAAGCAACAGACGCCTCAACCCAGATCATCACTGCCTTCACCACACGCGTGGACTAGGGTAAAAATCACAGGGGTGTGAGCAGATTGCACAAAAATTATTTACTAAAGGTCAAAATTCTATTTACGATGAAAACTCTCCAAAAACTGGGGGGGGGGGGGGGGGGTAGGTGAGAAGGTAGTTCCTTCACTGGGTTGAAACTTTTACCAAAAATGACACATTCCTTTTAAGAGCAGGGTAGAGAAAGGTGACGGGTGTCACCATGGCCCCACGACCCAGCACAAGGCCCTGGCCCACAAGCCCGCCTTTCTAGGCTATGGTCTCCAGAGAAGAGGCAGCAGAACCAAGTCAGCCAATAAAAACGTCAGCAGCCATTTGCCAGTGTCAAAAATCAATAACAAAAAAACCATCGTTTTCTTTTTATCACAATAATTGATTAAAAATTAAGAAACAGTAAGACCCTGTCCACAACACTGCAAGAACTGTGAAGAACCAGGAGTTAATCTAATAAAGAATGTACACAACCTTAATGGAGAAAGAAGCCCTAAAAAATAGAAAAATATCTTTGTTCACAGAAGGAACAACTTAGTTATTAATTCTCCCCAAACTAAACTGTATATTTATTGTAACGTAGGAATTCCTGCAGAACTCGGAGAGCCAGCAGAAATGTGCGCGAAAGAATAAGGAACAATGCTGGACTGGACACTGAGAGAAAGAAGAGCAAAGAGGAAATTCACCACTCAGAAACCCCGACAGGGTAAAGTCAAAACAAACCAGGGTGGGAGAGCAGGAGGAGGACCCAGGAGTACACTGTGCTGGTCAGGGGAGCCCCTCCCTAGGGCTGTGTGCTGGAAGCCTGGTTCCCCAGTGTGGCGGGGGGGTGGGACCTCTAAGAGGAGCCTAGCAGGAGCTCCTTAGGTTTGCTGGGGTCCCTGCCCTGGGAGAGAGCTAAGTACTTCTCTGGGACCCTAATTAGCTCCATGAGAGAAAGCACAGGGCTCCGCTCCCCGCACCTTCGCATCTCACCACGTGATCTCTCCCTCTCACAGGATCCCACCTTGATATCATCCACAACAGGTGACATAGCCAAAGAGGGCCCTTGCCAGAACCAGCTGTCTGGATTCTACGTTATCAAAACTGTGAGTAAGTAAACCTCTTCTGATAAATTACCTGGTCTCACATATTGTATTTTAGTAACAGAAAATGGACTGACACATATACCCACACACATGAGGACTTGGGAGTAGAGGCAGCCTCCCAGATCAGGCAGAAGACAGACACGGAGAAATCACCGCCGACACAGATTAAAGATCTAAACGCGAAAGACAAATCTATGTGGCTACGAAATATGAATCCTTTGCACTCAAGTGGGAAAATACTTTTCAAACAAAACGGAAATAACCCAAAAGCATGAGGATAAAAAAAATTGTAGATCTGACTTCATCAAAATTAAGTTTCCCTATTTACTGAAGGGCCGGGAGGTGGTGTCCACAGGAGGGAAAGCCAGTGGCACAGCGTGCAGAGGCTGGAGGACACCTCCAAATCCACAAAGACAACAGTGCGTTAAGAAGAATCGGGAAGGTGGAGGACCAGGCAGCCTACAAATGGGAAATCTGAAAAGCTAACGAGTGTACAACGAGGATTCCAAGTAAAAGCCTTCCCAGGGATCAGCGGGAAGAGAGCCTCGACCCTGAAGTGCCACTTTAAAACCATCAGGCTGGAGAAGCCTCTACCCAGCGCTGGGGAAAACTGAGAGAGCTCAGGCGCTGCAAGTGGGAGCAGCGTGGAGCCACCACGGGGCAGCAAACTGTCGGCCTTGGTGAAACAAGCACCCTAGCCCTGACCCAGGGCTCCCAGCTGGCGGTCCAGACACAAAAGCTGAGTGTAAGGAGGTCCACCCCAGCTCTGCAAGGAACTGGGGGTCAGCACCACCGCGGGGCCAAGCCCAAAGAAATGGACATGTAAACTAGTGCCACCACTGAAATGGGCCCTCCCAAAATTCCCCTCTGAAGCCCCAATTTCCAGGGCGAGGGCACTTGGAAGTGGAGCCTTTGGAAGGGGACCAGGGTCATAGGAGGTTGTGACAGTGGGGTTCCCACAATGGGACCAGTGTCCTTATGAGAAGACACACCAGAGAGCTGGCATGCGCTCTCTGCCAGCACGTAAGGACACAGGGAAAGGGGGTCCCCCTGCAAGACAGGAAAAGGGCCCTCGCCAGGAACCAAACTGGCCAGCACCTCAACTTTGGACTTCTAGCCGCCAGAACTGTGAGGTGTTGGTTACTTAAGCCTCCAGGCAGTGGCATTGTGGTATGGTTCCCAGATGGACTAACATAGGTGGATTCTTGAGATGGAGTCCAATGCAGCCATCATGAGTAACAAAGGAAATCCACAGGGATCTCAGACAGATGTGAAAAAATAAGTTGCAGCTGGGTATGGGGGTGCACATCTGTAATCCCGAGGTTGGTAGGCTGAGGCAGGAGGATCAAAGCTCAAGGCCAGGTTCAGTAACTCAGCAAGGCTCTCAGCAATTCAGCAAGACCCTTTCTCAAAATTTAAAAATCAATAAATAAAAAGGGCTGAGGCTCTGACTCAGTGCTTAAGCACATCTGGGTTCAATCCCTGGTGCCAAAAAATAAATAAAATAAAATGAACAAAAAAAAAAAAAAAGATTTATATCACAAAAACCATACCTAAGAATCAAAACTACCAAGCTGGCATTGTGGCTCAGTGGTAGAGCACTTGCCTAGCAGATGTGAGGCACTGGGTTCAACGCTCAGCACCCATAAAAACAAATAAAGGTACTATGTCCATCTACAACCAAAAGAATTAAAAACAACAACAAAAAAATCAAAACTACCTATCCAAACAGGCCGCAAACACATCACAGGGAGGCACCCCCATTAAACTATTAGAATGGGGGGTACTGGTGTTAGAGTCTGTAAACAAGTCAAAATAACACCTGGCATTTTGCCAGGGGAATGTTAGAGTTGTAAACAAGTCTGGATGGTGCCTGGCAAAATGCCAGAGGGAGTGGTTTGAGAAGTAACAAAAGCGAGCCATTAAGTGTGGAGATTCCTTATTGGTTGACTGATGTATCTAGTTTATGCTAATTAGATAAGCTGTGTGGAATGTATAAATACTGCTCCTGTCCTGCAATAAACGGCTCCTACTCCTGCTGTATCAACGTACACAAGTTATTCGTCACCCCCCGATTATTTTGCTGCAGCCGGACTGCGGCATACTGGTACTGGGGATGGAACATACAGAAGAAAAAATTTAAAACTTAATCACAGTGTGCTGTGAACTGAGGTGCAGTCACCACAGCTCAAGCTGGGCGAGCTGCCTGTGCAGGCACATGACACGCACACACCGCACACCTAGGCCAGGGCCTGGTTTTCCTGCCCATGTAGAGAAATGGCCACAGCAGACCCTCCCACGTACGACCTCGGCATCTCTCCATATTAAAACAACTAAACCTTCAAAATCAGAGCAAACTGAGTGGATCACAGCCCCTTTTCTACTTTGTCCACGAGGGAGATGAGACGATGCGTCCGCTGGAACTGGCAGCCGTGGAGACACACAGACACGAAGAGCGGATCTGGTGTTCTGCTGTGACTTATGGAACCTGCCAATTTCATTCACAATTGACACCAGCTTCTAATTATACTTAACTGAAATATTAACCATTCTAATTGCTTAATGTTTTATTGGCTGGAGTGAAAGCACTGAGGGACATCTGGCTTGGCAAGTGGAATCTGCTTGCCATTGGAAGAGCGCTGAGGGAACGTGCCTCCTCCTCACAGCGACATCAGCGCACCCGGCACACTCGCGCGGTCACCCCACGCCAAAGACATCAGGCGCAGCCTTCCAGGGTCGGCTTCCTTTTTTTAAATGGGTTCCCACTTTGTTGCCAAGGCCGACCTTGACCTCCTGGGCGCAAACAGCCCTCCTAGGACATGGCCTGTGCTGCCCTTCAGGTTCAGGAGCCTTTCTAGCCGCAGTGGCAGAGGGCCCACAAGGAGGCTCCCGGCCTTTCTAGTCCTGCGCCTGTGACTGCCACTTAGGCTCAGGGCCCCTGTGCTGCTGAGGCCATGGTGGTAGGCTAGGACGGCCTCTCCCCACACAGGCCCACCCGCGCATGGGCGTGGGACAGTGCCACCTCCTGAGCCAGCCTGGCAGGGGAAGGCGCGTCCAGGGCTGCCTAAGACAAACCTGGAGACGCAGCCCCGCTGGAGGAGGGTCCCTGGGCACTGAGCAAGAAGGGAGGGCAGTGTCTGCCCGCATCCCAGCCTGCTCTGCGACCGTTTCCACGAGGTCCCCCTACAGGGCAGTGGCTCCAGGAAGAGCAGGGGGGGAGACAGCGGGGCTGAAGGGCCGCACCTGGACAACAGCACCCAGAGGAACAGGCTCAGAGCATGAAGCTCAGAGTCACCAGAGACGCCTCGGGGACTTCACCCTCAAGTACATGCCACAGAAGAAAGAAGACACAACGCCACCCAAGAACCGTCCCAGCAGCCGAGAATTGGAAACAACCACCCATCAGTGAAAACCAATCAATGAAAAGATAAGCAAGATGGGCATGTCCATGCCATGGGACATCGCCCCGCCACAAAGAGAAGGGAGCTGACAGGTGAGTCAAACTCAGGAACCCTGTGGACGGGCCGGGAGATGCCTGCCCTGCAGGAGAATCCCCAGAACAGGCAGATCCAGGGACAAAGCTGATTGACAGCCGGGTAAGTGGTAGGAAGGGAGGCAAAGAGGGACCGGAACAGACTGGGGCCTATTCTGAACCGGGAGTGGAGATGGCTGTGGAGCAGTGTGAACCGAGTGAACACTGGTAACTGTAAACTCCAAAAAGATGAATTTTATGTTATGCAAATCTCAACTTAAAAAAGGAACAGATCAGAGGGACGTGACAGAGGAACCACTGTCCATACCAGGTCAACAAGCAGCACATTCAAAACAGAAAATTTTCCCCCAGGGTTCTCTGCAACACCTCCCCCAACAGGTAGCTTTTGAAAGTAGTTGTGCACTGGAATGTGTCCAATGCCACTCTCCCTTCCCAAACAGAAATGTGAGACACTTAGGCACACAGATGGACCTACGCCACGCAGCCCCCCCCCCCGGGTTGGGGCTTGGACATAGGCTCCTTCCCAGTGGGGTCTTTGCACCCGGGGCAGGCACACATCAGCACGGCCATTGGCACTGAGAACACCTGTCCAGCATGAGGCGTGGAAGAACCGGCTTTCTGAGAAGATGCCCGAGCCTCAGATCACCAAGAGGCATCTCACAGAACACTGAGCACTGAATGTCACTCCAGGCTCTGCTGTGTGGCACCTACTCCACAATCCCTCCCTGGAAGAAGGGCTACCAGCATGTGCCATCTGGGGGACAGGAAAGCAGGAGGCTGAACAGGGATAGGCACCTGGCCACTTCAACCTCCACAAGCACAGCACATGAGACAGCCCTTCCCTTCCAGGGAGTTGTCCCAGGAGGTGGGGACCAGAAGGTACCTGACTGGCCACAGACACCAGGTTGTTACCCTCCCCACTACTGACCCAAGTGGCCACTTAGATGTCCAACAGCAAATGGCTGTCTTAATACCCGGCAGGCATGGACCCCCCACCAGTATGCACCTGACTTGCCACCAGGTATCACTATAATTAGTCATTGTAATTGAAGCCCAATGCAATTAATTACATAATTTTGAAGTGTTCAAGTTTAATTCCATTAGAATTACATCATGAAACTGGGGAATTACAAAGGATTACGACCAAAAGCAAACAGAGATGAATAAAGGAACCCAGGCTGACTCCCACACAGCCATCACAGCCGTCACCCGTGCAGAGCTCGTGCCCACCGTCTACCTGTTTTAAGTAAGCCTTTGGGGTCCAGCTGGGTATGTGTCTGTACCAGTCACCTCTGGCAGCACCCACACCCTGCACCTAGGTGCTGGGAACACTGACTGGCTGAATGCTGAAAACAGGACACTGAAGGCCACTCCTTCTGTGGACGGTCCCTGTCCCTTCCAAGGCTGCTGTTCCCAGCCTCAGCTCCTCCGGCCCCAGTGGTGGCCTGTTCAAGCTCTAGTCTCTAGCCCCTTCTCAGACATGGCCTCCCTCTTCCTCCCAGAGCCCTCCCTGTAAATTCCAGAGGAAACTAAAAACAAATAATAATAATAATAATAATGAACTCTAGAGTCACCTAAAATCTCTTTTCCCACGATAATTCTGAGAAAAATAAGCTGATACCTACAAGTGTCATTGGGACAGGCTGCTTTTCTCAGGACAGATGGCCACCCACTCACCTCTCATAAGCTGGTCTGTCACTGAATGCATACCCCACACCGCCTCCCCAGGGAGTGAGGACACAGCCACGCAGGGTGCTGTCCTGCCAAGGTCGGGGGGCCGCAGGACTCTGAGTCCAATATTAGAGCAGGGGCTAGTTCAACTCAACTCCCAGGGCCCAGAGAGCGGGGCTCTGGTCTCGGCCATCACGGGGTTAAATGCAAATATCAGCAGTGAAAGTCCTGGATAGAAGACCAGTCCAGTGAGTGCAGGCCTCTCCAGGGCCCTGGGGTCATGCCATCAGGCCTCTCTCCTGCTTGACAGTTCCCTTTTGAAAATTCTTTCAACAAATTTGCTTTATACAGAGATGGGGCACCCGAGAACAGCAGGCCAGCTGAGTAGGGGCTCCTTTCAGCCCAGCACATCACAGCACCCCAACATCAGATGGAGCTCACTGGCAGAAGCCTTCACTGGCTGGGGAATGTGGCAGCAGTGACTGTCCTCAGAGGATCTCTTGACTTTGGGGCTGGGGCTGAGATGACTCTTGGACCAGGGGAGGAAGCCAGGCTCCACCACAAGGTGCTCTCGCCTGGTCCACCCACCCCGCTCCACCTCCAGCTCCAGCTCTCAGAGCCCCAGACACATGCTGAACCCATCTGAGTCCCCTGGAGCCTCCCCACAAGGACCCCACAGCTTCAGCCCAGTCCACCTCTCCTCCACAGCAGAGATGGCATAAGGCTGCCTGCGGCTGAAGGATATGGAAATGACAGCCCCCAAAACAGAGTGGCCTGGGAAGAGGGAGGGAGGAAGGAGGCAGAACATTGATAACATTGATCCTTTCCCAATACATCCTTTCCCAGTGACAAGCCAATCCCTGGGAAGGAAGCAGACATCATCCAGTGACAAGACAATCCCTGGAAAAGGGCAAGCATTGATCCTTTCCCAATATGTCCTTTCCCAGTGACAGTACAATGGACCCTCCATTCTTGTCCTGTAAAAATTCTGCCAGGAAAAAACAAACTTCAAACTTGTCTCCTGTCTCCCGTCTCCAGACTGATAAGTTCTGTTGAAGTCGTCAATGGTTAAGTTACTTCCCAGTGTGACCTGTACAAGCACAGACTCCTACTGTAAGGGCGGGTCATTTTCTAACCAGAAAGTGACGCCTGACACTGATGCTGAGTAAAGGCTTTGCTGAGTTCGTGAGGTCTGCACCCACGTCGGTCATTCTGTCCTTACAGAGGCTACCCCAGAACAAAGCAAGGGCCCAAACCAGCGACCGCCCACCTCTACTGCCAGGAAACCAGAGCTCATAGTGAATGAAAAACTTGAAATAGAAATGAAAAGCTCGGGTCCTGTCACCAATAGGCACAAACTGCAGACCCAGGCTGTGAGCAGCAGGACCTCCCTCCTGCCCTTTACCCAACATCACAGCACCCGAGCTCGGGAGCTGGCGCGTGAGTTAAGGCTCCAGCTCCAGTTGCTATCCTCAGGGCCAACCTCTCCGTCAAACTTAACCTTCTCTTGGCCCAAGGGCTGTACCCCCGGAATTCCTTCCCCATAGCCCAAATCTCACAAATCCCAAAAGGAGCACAGCCTCTTCTCCCTCCATCAGGTCCCTATAGAGGGAGGTCCCTTCCCCCAGGGACATCCTGGTGCCCTGGGCCCCTACAGCAGCCCTCACTTCCTCAAGTCCATGCAAATACTCCTGCAGCCAGACAATGACATCACCCCACGAAAAAGGCTCTGAAGGCCACTGCTCTGACACTGGGCTGGCCCCCTGCCAGGCCACAGCAGAGCTTCTGGGGGACAGGCAGACGTGAGCCAAGCCGTTCCTTTCCTCCAACACCTCCAACTTGATGTCCAAACCTGAGCTCTGAGCACTTCCTGCTGCTGGCTGCCTCTGACATGTGCTGGGCTCTGGTGACTACAGTAAGCACTTTCCCAGGTCCTATGGGGATCTTTCCTTCCATTTAGGCCACAGCGGACTCAAAGAATAAGTCTCCATCAAAGAACTGTTCTGCCCAACTCTGTTTTCAAAAGTGCGGATTTTTGTTTTATTTATGTGCCACAAATACAATTATGCATGTTTTAACCAACATAAGCAAAGAAAGAATCTAATAAACAGGAATTTTTAAAAAATGAAACACATATTCTATCGATAGTCTCTCAAACAGCCATCTTAATATAAGTGACCCACCTTCCACAATATTAAGAAGAATCAATTTGGGCTGGGGGTGCAGCTCGGTAGTAAAGATCTTGCCTAGAGCGTGCTGGGCCCCAGTTCAATGCACAGCACCACACACACACAAAAAAAAATCAAGTTTGCACTCTGAAGCTCACTAGTTGAGAGAGTCTCACATCAAAACACAAAACACCCATCCCTTGACAGAGGCCTTGCTCTCCTTCGGAGTTACTAAGCATGGAGGGCCCTGGAGCGAGACAACAGGTGCATAACGACAGAGGGTGGAGGGCAGGTACCTGCATGGTCAAGCCAGCGGGTGCTGCAGTGGTGACAGGTGGACAATCTGAGGCACGAAGGAAGGACCTGGAGCTCTAAGGAGCCTCCAGAGACCCCAGCCACCCTACAACTCTTCTGCTAGAAAACCCTCCCCAACACTGAGCCAGGTGCGCAGAACTGGGCTCCAGCTCTGTCTCTCTAGCGGGGTTCTTCCCTGCCCAGTCCCCACCATCTCATTTCCATGCCCTTCCTGCAGCCCCCCAGGGCCTCTGCACACAGCTCCATTAAAGCCTCACCTTGGCCATCCCACCCACTTGTGCCCACAGAAGGCTGTCCACTCCTGCAAGCAGGAAGCAGAGGGCGAAGGAAGGAGGAATGCAGGGAATCAGGCTGGACACTCAGGTGCACAGAGCGGGGAAGGAGGCTTCCCAAAGTGAGGGAGATTCTGAGGTCATTCTTGTTGGAAGGAAGGTCTAGGTCAGGTGGAGGCGCCTATTAGGAACTGCCTGCGTGCCTGTGAACATGGGCTCCACTAGGTACCAACATGAGCACTGTGGCATTTAAGGAGAGGCATGACAGGAGGCAATTGATGGCTTGGGAAGACTCATCTGGCAACCACATCCATACATCCATAATGAATTGTGACCTGCTTCAAATGGACAAATCTGAAACAAGACTATGTACGCAGGTCCTGTGCATTAGAAAAGACCTAGATCATACATGCAATAAGCAGCCCCCAGAACTAACTGCACACATGCAAAAAAGATTTCATTAAAGTATCAGCATGCTATAAGACGACAGCATAATTACACACCAACGCAGAGCCATGTAAAACAATCACAAACCACTTCTAATTCCTCTGGCAGTGACCTTCAACCATAACTGGCAATGCTTTTCCTTTCCCACTCCCACGTCAAAAGCTGACAAACTGGTACCAGGGCTGAGGAACGGGTGGAGAAGAGAGATGACCCAGCTTTCCCCCTAGGACAGCCAGCTCCAGGTGACAGCTTTATGACTGCAGGGCACAGCTCACCAAAGCATCTGGCCACCTCAGCCCACCTGCGCCCTCGAGGTCTGTGGCCAACAGCCACCTGATAGGGGCGCCTCTGCCTGGCTCTGCGCCCACACAGGCCCACAGAGCAGAACATGACTCCCAGTGTGAACTTGTCTCTCACTTGACCCAACAATGCCAGGCCATGCATTACGGCAAAAGTCAGGAATTGAGGTACCGTTGAAGTGAGCAAGACCACTAACAGAAACGACGTTTCTGCACTGCGTCAACAAGCACTCCCATGCTCCCAACCTGGCTTGAGAGCTGTGCGCCTGGGACATCTCTGCTGTGGGAACAGCGAGGTGAAATCCGACTTACAGCCCTACTCACAATTTTACTGCAGTTTCTGGGTACTGAGGACCTTTGAAAGGTCTGTGTTCCACGGACCACTGGGGCAGAGAAGAATGACCTAACATCAGACAGCACAGGTTGAAGTTCCAGATCAACTACTAAGGCAAAAAACAAAATGAAAATCACGTTTTCTGCCACACCTTTTGGGGTGATGAAAAAATGGTGACAGAAGCAACAGAATGTTCCTCTTTCCAACGGGAGAACCAAAGTCTTTTCCAACCCTCATTTAAGAAATTAGATGTACAATTCCCTCCAGCAAAAATTTTATTTTTAATTTTCATTTACATTGCATCTTTCTTCCAAGAATCTCAAAATAATGGAGCACCACAAATACTTATTCTAAAAAGAAGGAGGGAAAAAAATAAAACAGTTGTCACACACAGGAGAGGACAGGCTTGACAGAGCAGGATGAGCAAGAAATGACAGGTAGAGGTGACAGCAAGAGCTCGGGGCTCCCATTGCGCAGGCTGAGGGCGGCTCCTTAGCTGCCCTGCCTCAACCCACAGCCCCGGGCCTGCTGATGTTTGCAGCTGCAGGCTCCTGAAGACTGCATTTACCTTCCAAGTCATCTACTAACTTTTACCAAATCCTCCTCATTTAAATAATTATTTCTCCCCTAAAAATAGGAGGGAAAGTCTTAATAAACCAAAAGACTCACAAGTCCAAAAGAACCACTGAACAAAGGTGCCTCAGAAGAGATCATATCCTTTTTGGTCTTAAAAAGGTAAAACTATGGGGCTGGGGTTGTGGCTCAGTGGTAGAGCGCTCGCCTAGCACGCACTAGGCCCTAGGTTCGACCTTCAGCACCACATAGAAAAAATAAATTTAAAAAAATCATAAAGGTATTGTGTCCAACTACACCTAAAAAAAATCAGTTTTTTCTTTTTTTGAAAAAAAAAAAGGTAAAACTATGTTACAAAACTAAACAATCACAATCTACTAGGGGGAAAGACCCAGTGTAAGAAAAACGATCTTGCTTGTAGGGGGAAATGGAAAGAAGCTCTGAGCAGAGTTTGGTTTGTTTCATTTTTTCATGTGCCGGATGGACAGGATCTGAGCGTCTCACATTTAGCAAAAAACTGTCAACACCCAAATAAACTTTTAATGACAGTAAGAATGGCATTCTACTACTCACAATTTCGCAATATTCGCTTAAGAAAGAGCTAATGTGTCCAAGTGTTTTTCCCTCAACCAAACTGGGAACACCTGACAACCACAGGTAACTTGTTAAAAAATGTTAACCACATTTACTTATTGAACACGTTCAGCCAGAGAGAGAAACATGTCTGTGACGCAGGCACAAAGCAACGCCAGGAACAAGCTGGCATCTCAGAGTTTCAATGCTGGTAGTCCCCCCGCCCATGCCCCCCAGATTAATTGTACAAATTCCAAATGGTCAAAAGCATCCAGGATTTCAAGCGTCAGCTGATGGAAGCAGCCTCATGCGAGACCCAGGGGGTCCAGTGGCTCCCAAGGATTCTCCCGCTCACAGAAGAGTGCCCGCCGCCTTGGCATGCCCTGCTCGGCTTCACACACACTGTTCTGGAAGGAAGCAGGACTGTCAGTTCCACTGGATGTGAATCTCCCACCTACAATGCTAGTAAATCCCTGCAGGCAGACCCCATCCGCTTTCCTCACGGTCTCCTGTCTGACTGTGCAGGAGGACCCCGTGGGTGGGATCCCTACCAATTCCACTTGGGGGGTCTGGCAACCCCGTGGCCCAGGACTCTTACTAAACACAAGAATTCTACCAAGGCCCGCGCAGACTACTGCAGTAAGGAAAAGTCTTCAGACTAAAATGAAGAAATTGACAGCCTTTAATTTGTGCATTAACATCATCCTATAGGAATTAATTACAGCCAGAAGGAGAATTATTTTTTATCAGAGAGTTGTTTGCTCTCTAAAGCAAAGGCTTTTAGTGGGGTTTGCAACAATTCAGACATCTCTCAAAGACAGTGTGCGACCTCATTACATTTTTAAACTGTGCCACATTGTGTGAATAGGCACAAGCACTTTTTAAAAATCTTTAAGCCACAATCCAGGTGCGTCCAAGCGGCTTCTGGAGTGGCATCAATGAGAACATCAGCACAGAGTCCCCCTCCATTCCCAGTGAAACCCCACTCCCTTGCAAGGACACACCTCTGCTCCACCAACCTTCCCAGAGAGGGGCTGGGAACAGAAGTGATGGCAGCTGGCAACTGCAGCAGGACCAGTGGCCAGAGGCAGACCTCAACTCCTCCTCTGAAAGCCAGCACCTACACCCAGACCAAACTCGCTTTGGAAACACAGAGCAAAGCAGGGCCATCACCTGTGTTCAGGAGCGCAGCTTGGAAACCACAACAGGAAAAAATCACGTAGACGATTCCAAGGGTCCCATTATTAGGGCTCCACACCAAGTTCACATTTTTTGGTTGCAACCGAAATTTATATCTCTAAATGTAGAACTTTTAGGGAAAATAAATTCTAAATGCTAAATCATATTTAGGGAACAATAAAATGTACCTACACGCTCGGGTCAATAAATGTTTATTAAATCAGAGGTTGCAAAGAACTCAGAACTTCTTTGCTATAAAAGTTACATAACAGCAGATAATAAGTCGCTTCTCTCCCGAGGCCAGCAGCGCTCCTTTTTCTCTCCACCATCACACACACACAATTCTCTCAGTGCCCAGGTATCCACAGGCATCCGATCCCTAAAACGCCCAGCATGACTGGAATGTCCACATACACTGTGGTGGAGAAAGAGAGAGGCCGTGAGGCCACTCTTCAAACAGCACTAGTGAGATGAATAGCCACAAGTAAAAAGTGTCCCTGTGCTGGGTTACAGGAAGGCTCAAATACAGGATTCCAAGAATTCCACCTGTTTCCAATTAGATACCAGAATTGCTGGAGTGTTTAAACTACATTCACTTGCTACTTATACAAAACAATTCTTCCGGGTTTTTTGAACATTTTAAATACATTAAAATAAGATTAAGGATCTGGTTTAAACAATCAGAGGCAAGGAAATTTCAGCTGAAACCAAAACTATCTCTCAGCTGCGATAATGCAGAGCTTCAGACAAAACAAAAGGGCTAGGCAGACACGTTTCTGTCTGTGAAATTACCAATAAAAATCAGACTTTTGGTGGGGAGAGCACTTATATTTTTAAAGTTGCATGTTAAATAATTCTAAGTAGGCTTTAAATAATTCCTGCAGTGACTTATGATCCTGTACAGTAGAATCACTTTCACAGTAACTTTACATGTCATTTGTGTCACAGCCCAGCAGACACACCTGTCTTAAACATGCAAGATTTACATGAGCCACCAAGGGAACACTTGGCAGAAAGTGAGTCCAGCTCTGTAGAGTTCTTCACAAGATGAATTTCTCCTAAAAAATTGACAAGTTTTTTCCTAACAAATGGGTCCTTGCTTCATGTCACTGTAGTGCTGAAACAAACGTTCCCCCATTGAGACCCAGACTGCAGCGGAGCCCGAGGATGGTGGGGCTGCTTAGCGGGATCCTGGAGCCCCAACCCCAGGGCCTGCCGGCTCCCACACTCGGCCCTGATGGGGTTTCTTAACTGAACAGCCACAGAGAAAAGGCATTTTAAATAGCCATTAAAGGTCCTGGGCTCAAAGGGGTCACCAGACAGCATTCTTGAGGTTAGCTCAGTGGATTAGGAGAGAATCATTCCTGAGAGGACCAGGCTGTGGGTCCCCTTTCCAGCTCTCCTGTGCTGACTGACTCCTGACAGAACACACATGAAGTTGGGAACTCGGGCAAAGCATCTTTGCACCGCCAATCAAGAGCTGCCGGTGAACTACTCCTGCACTAGCCTGCACCTTCGGGAAAAAATAATAATGGTTTCACCCAAGAGAAGCCTTGAATCAGCTGATAAGGACCCCACATGCCCGATCTCTAAGGCACCTACAGTAAAAAAAAAAAAAATACAAGAAAACAAAAACAGGGGCAGCGGCAGTGAAGTTTGTTTATCCATTATTCCATCAAAGGCAGTGAATGAGATATTTTAATTAAAATAATAGACCTCTTCTGCGGTACCGTCTGGGACAGCTGGCAACACGCGATTCTGTAAAAGGAGAAACAACCAGAAAACAAACTTGCAGTAAAACTAAAATAGTCCTCTGATTTTGAAAAAGAAGACAAGTTTTAAGGTTCACTTTTGCAGAGGATCCTTAAAGGGGAACACAAGCCATGACCAAGCAGAGAGAATACCCCCAAGAGAAGCCAGCCACTGGCAGGCCCCACCCCAAAAGTTCAAGCTCCATTAACGCATAACAGAGTTACATGAGCTGGTTTTAGAAAGTGCACTTTTTTCAAACGTGTGTTTAAAAGATAAATTTATACAATGGTATTTTTCTTATTAAAAAAAAAAAAAGTCTGGTTTTTACAAGTCTGGGATAGGATGAAAACTTGTCCAACGAGTCTTAGCAACGACAGAGCTCTGAAACGTCCATACTGCAAGCCTCTGGGACTAAAAAGGAAGCAAAATAGAGAACAGTCTTCAGAAACTCTTCCTGGGCTTTCACCACAAGACCAAAGGTGGCTTCAGGACCCAGGAAGCCCCAAGCTCCACGGGGCCGTGGAGAGGCACAGAACCATCCGAATTCACCCAGATCCGCTGCAGTCTCTAACATGGATCTGCCTGGCAGAGACCAAGTCTCTCTACCTTCAGATGTTTGAAGTCCCAACCCTCGCTGGGCTCTGCAGGCAAGCAGACCTCAGTACCAGGGGTCTGCAAAGCCGAGAGAGTTCAAACTAATGACTTCTCTCTCAAATCGCAGTCTCACTGGCCCATTCACCATCTGCGAGAATCAAAAGACCTCTCTGGACCCACAGAAAGGACCAGTCTGGCCAGGGAACTTTGGCATTCCATGTTCAACTGACATTTTCAAATGTGCGATGCAGCAGCCATAGGAAACCATCTAAGGCCAAATCCCTACCACCAAGAGGCAAGGGATGCTCAGTAGAAGAATAATGTTCGGAGAAAGGATCTATTTGGTGGTTGCTGTTTTTCAAGATCAACATAAAGTTCATTTGAGTAACCTACCAGAAATCTTTGAATCGAATCCTGAAGCCACACTGTTAAATGTCGCTGTGATCCCCTGAACAAGCACCTAATCTATTGGGGTGGAGAGGAACTATTTATACCAAGTTCATAAAATCTAATAACTCTCTAGAAACCAAATCCATTTCCCAGGCAGTTCTGCCAGGATGCTTAAAAAAGAAACTTCATTGATATTAAGCTAGGATGTCACATTTAAGAAGACAAGAGGGAGAAAAAATTAAGGTTTGTCCCTTAAAACTCCACAACGGGTTTTACAGTAAGCACAGGAATTAAATTATGGTAAAAGGGAGCTATTTTTACTAAAACAGGGTAGACCAATTTATCAAAAATGCCATTCGGCTGTGTTCATTACATTCAGGAATCTAATTTACACAATAGACACTTTGGAGTAATCTATTTTGGTCAATAAATACTCAAACTCCTTTAAGTTTTAATCTTATCGGAAATACATATTTCACATAGTCTTCTTCCTAGTTAAGAGAGAAATTTGAGGAAATTTCATAACGACTATGAGTCTGCTTTATCGTTCTTCCGTCGGCGAGGGCAGAAAACAAGCACATACAATTAAAGTTGTCAGACTCCACTCGCATCCGCTTTAATCCAATCTGCCTGGATTCTTACAAGCCTCAATGTGGAATTCATTTTCTCCTAAAGGTGCGGTCGGTCACTATCCCCCAGCCCACCGGGTTAGTAAAGTTGGACCAAGTTCACCTTCACGCACACCTCAGAGCTGGGAGCAGCAGCGGTCCCCAGGGACGCCGCAGAAACCCCCTCCCCACCTCCCAGCACCAGAGTGCCCTGGGCCCTTCCAAGCCGCAGAGCCATCCCCACTCCCGCGCCCCAGCGCTCGCGGAGCTTGGGGCCGCTCACCTTCAACTTGTCTCCGGCTACGCACAACATCCACCTGGCAGAGTCCGGGGGCTGTCTCGGCGTCGCGGGCGCCGAGCTGGCCCGTGCGGGGCGCAGCCCTTGGGCGCTCAGCTCCTCCGGGTCGGGGGTGGCAGGCAGGAACGCAGCCCCGGAGCACGGCGGCAACTCGGGCGCCGGATGGGGAGCC
>NW_026000185.1:28763784-28789267 GCF_001458135.2 Marmota marmota marmota
CTGGACCCCGGGGGTCGCGGGCGGACTAGCGCATCCCCTCTTGGCTGCCCGCGTGGGGCCGTGCGCAGCGCGAGGCGGACGCCGGTGCTGTGTTCGCCCCTCTGCTCGCACGCTGAGCCGCCGCGACCACCTGCCCAGGCCCCGACCCCGCGCGGCCCAGGCCCACGCAGCCGCCCGTGTGCGCGACGCGCTGGCCGTTGACCGTGGCGCTTCGGCCCCTCTGCGCCGGAGCCGGGACTCGGAGACCGCGCTCCAGGAACTGCGTTTCACGTTTGGGAGAGTGGAGTTGGGGGGAACCAGCTCTGACCCTTAGGTCGCTGCACAAGTTCATCCCCCTACGCCGGGGCCGCACGGTTCCCGCTGTCGCACCAGTATGCACTGCGAAACCGCGGTGGCTCGGGGGTCCCCGCGGCCCCCATTCGCCCAGGTAGCTCCAGGTTAGGCCATGACAGGAAAGTCTTGGAGCACAGGGCAGTACCCCCACACACACACAGCGGACACTGCTTCTCCAGAAGGACCCCAGACACCTCTGTTTCTACTGCTTAGGGTAACCAAGGTTAGGAAATGTTCATTCCAAACAAAAAAAGTGGCCCCAGTGCATAGAAATGCTAAAATGCGAACTACAAAACAAATTCTCTGTTGATTTCCTTCTTTGCAGAAACCTGGCCCAAGCACCCATTTTTCGATCATCATCTTTGATTGATCACACAGCGCGAATTTGAGTTTCCAGTAGGGAAACTGTACTTCTACTCTCCCGCACTTCATTTAACGTGTGATTAGTTACAACAAATCCTCAAATTCCTTAATCTTGAAAATTATATGTAAATAAAAATCTGTATGGGATACAAAATAAAACATGTAAGTGGAAAATAATTGCTTTTCAACTGAGTTCGAGGGTTTAGCGCTGATCAGAAAAGTGGACTCAGCGTTTTCGAAGGGAGTGGGAATGAAAGTCCCCCGAATTTAGAGAGCACATGTGTCCCCAGGTCTTGCGTTGGGGCCAGAGGCCTTTACATCGAGGGGAGGCTCCCGAGGTCTGGAAGGGGGTTCGCTCTGCTTCCCCAGCGCAGCTTGGACTCGCTGGAGAGGCAGGAAGCAGGTGGGTGGGAGCGAGCGGGTGTCGGAAGGAGCGTCGCGACCTCCGGCCGAGAGGTTGTGACGCGTCGCCGGGCAGGCACTGCGGACGTCGGGTGGCCAAGGGCTGCCTCCGTGTGGGGCTCCTGAGCTGGCGCGCGCCGTCGGCCCGCGGCCGCGCTGCAGCTCCGACCGCGACGCCCGGTAGAGGGCAGCTGCGCCCCGACACTCGGGTCCTCGGGTCCGGGCGCACGTGCCCACCCGCGCGCACAAGCCTCTGTGTCTGGCCACGCCCTGTTCCGGAGCTAGGTTCCTGGCGGGAAGGGGCATTGCCACCGTAAGTCATTCCCATACTGAACATTGCCACTTGCAACTATTCTCCTCTTTTCCCAAACTTGGGGACAATCTGCCTTCCCCTTGTGTGTGTGCGGTGGCAGACAGGGAGACCCAGGAATTGCCCTTAAAGTGGCTAGACAAATAAAATGTGCAGGGGCTTTAAAAAAAAAAAAATTCCTCCCGTGGGGAAGGATCGGGGAAATGGTTTGGATTTGGTACAGATGTTCTCAATCTAATTATCGTGTCTATCCCCTGGGTTTGAACCAAAAAAAAAGTGAAATATATATGACCTGTGTAATAATCCAAAAGTACATCTGGTTGGAATTCAGGGTTCTGAATCCACAGTAATATTTTAGAAATAAAGTTGATGAGTATTAAATACTCTTGTTACATTCCTGGTTATATTTATATTATTTACATGTTAACCTGACTTAGTAGAGAAACACTACATTGGGTGACCCAGAGGTTAAGCTCTGTTTAAATAAATTTTAAACTTCTACCAGAGTTTGGGGTTACACAAGCCTTATTGCTCTCTCCAGGGGGAAAAGAAGTTAAGGATGACTTTGCTCATAACACAAAATGTTACCAATTTGAAAGGAAAATCATTCAAGATAAACCACTTACCTAAAATCATCTTGGTTGAGTGAGCTAATCCTAAAAGACCTTTAAAAAATGTGGGGGTGGGGGGCTGGTGTTGTGGCTCCGTGGTAGAGTGCTTGCCTAGCACGTGTGAGGCACTGGGTTCAATTCTCAGCACCACATATAAATAAATGAATAAAACAAAGGTCCATCAACATCTAAAAAAAAAAATTTAAACTTTTTAAAGTACATTTTATTTTTTTGAGTAAGTGTAAGAGTAAATTAAATCTATTTGTAAAGACTATTTTCCCCCCCACAATACTGTAAAGGCTCAGAAGGACCTACTAGGATCCTAAGAGAAGGATCTTAGTAGGATCCTTCTTAGAGAAGGATCTACAAAGCTCTGTATTGTGTAAATTATTAAGAAAAGAGGAAGGTTTTAGGACCTAGGTATCCTCTGTCACCCACAAAGATAACAACACAATAATGGCTGTGACCTCCCAGAACACAGTGTGAGAAAGAGATAGATCAGCAAGAGAACTGGCCCAGAACCAAAAAGCACCTTGACATGTAATTGATATTACTTAGCACGAAGCACAAGAAAAACAATCCAGAGGCATTTGGTCACTTTTTAATGTTCTGGCTCTCCCTTTAGGGGAAGAAAGCTCACAGTACATGACTAATTCCCCAGCCTGAGCTTTCAAGATTAAGCCCCCAGTAATCAGATGGGAGGATTCACTCAAATGACGTTTGTTCCTGACACCTTCAAATGAAATATAGCTTAGCATCAAATAAGGTAACCAAATGACTAATGCATGGGCTCAGACCTCCTAAATTTCTTTTGTGACCCATTTTATTTTGCCTTAAAAAGAAAACTGAGTGACCATGCTGAAGAGATGATACTACTAATATAACGTGCAGAAAACGGCAGTATCTTCTAGGGTTCACTGTTCCCTAACCTCATTGCATTTGGTGGGTTCTCCTCCTTCCTGATATCTACATACATTTTATTAAATCCATTTAGGTGAAAATCAGCAAATTCTCCAAAATGACCACATGGGTTGATTATCACTAAACTCATCCAGCTTCAATAGCCCCAAGAAATAAAAATACATTGAGTTTTTTTTTTCCAAAAACTCAAACTTAGTAATTGTTCAGATATTCTTGACCTAATTCCTTGAAGGAATTAACCACCAAGAAATTGTTCCAAACTGAAGAATGTCTTATACTGTAGGGTATTATTTTAAAAAAAAGTCATACTCTTTATCCCTCACACATACAAAAGAAGTCTTTATGTTCTAATATCTTATTTATTATGACCCATAAAAGTTACACTTTCCCTAGAAACCTTATCCCCAGGAAAATTTGGGGGAAAATCTAGAGTTTTTAACCAAACTCCCAAAAAAAGTGAAAATAATTCAGGAAATCATCTATCCTATGTGATATGCTTCAAAGGAAATATCAAGCAATCCATCCTAAAACCTTCATTCATAGTCTAAATAGTTTTTGCATCCAAATGAGATTTGGTTTCGAATAGTTTTCAACAAGAAATAGTGCAGATAACCAGCAACAGTACATAGTGCCAAAAGCGACCTCATAAAATTTATTCACAAATAATCATAAATCATAATGACATGACTATTCAGGACAGAAAGGAATCGTAGTCCTAATAAATTGTATGGAGAATCTCAGTTTTACAAGACAGAAGTTCAAAACCATATGGAGATACTCATCTGACAGCTGGGGCTGTAGCTCAGTGGTAGAGCGCTTGCCTAGCATGAGTAAGGCACTGGGTTCGATCCTCAGCACCACATAAAGATAAATAAATAAAAATAAAGGTATGGTACCCATCTACAACTAAAAAATTATAAAAATAAAGATACTCCTTCGAGGTTCCTGAGTTTGTAAAACAATCTGTCCGGCTTTAGATATTCCATTCCGGAATATCTAAAGCCGGACAGAAGTTTCGAGACACTTTAAATGTGAGAAGGCCTTTTCCTTAAATCAAAAGATTATGCCCAACAGAGGGAAATTGCTCTCCTTTTTGTCTTTGGCGACTGCTTTCAGAATGGTTTGGCATCAACTACTGGAATAAATAAAAGGAAGATTCCAGATTCTTTTATTTTTTTGGAGCCCAAGAAAACCAAACTACTTTTAATTGTTTTGTTTTTTAAATAATACTTTATGTTAATTATTTCTAAGTACACTATTCACCGTGCTATGTAAATACCCTCCAAATAAAAGTACCCATTTGGCTACATGTAATTACACGCATAGTACATAATTCATCTCTATCCGCCAAATGTACGTGTAGTTATATAATTGTACCAAGAACCTGCCAAACTTGTAAGCGGCGACTGTAATGATTTCTAAATAGCAGACTCTCATATTCACCACCTTCTCCGCCTGTCTCTGGTGAGAGCCTTTCTCAGTCTCCAAGACCCTTTATGAAATCTTCAAAGACTTCTTTCCTGCCCACCTCCCATTTTAACCCTGTCTTTCCCTTCTAAACAGTATATATCGATGACACCCTCTCCGGGTGTCTTTCTGCACCTCTAATGATTACATTCTGTTCTCCGCTGGCCTTAAACAAAAACAAAAACAAAACAAAACAAAAAAAAGCAAACATCTTCATCTTTCAGATGGAGGTGGCTTCCACTTGGAATATACATCCTGTGGCTTTGGGACTTCCAGGATCCTAGAGGGGACCTCTTTCTTCCCCCCACCTCGCCAGCCACTAATTCCCTGGCTTCAATCTCTTTTTATCAAACTTCTATACATTTTCTTGGTATTGACAGTTTATTAGGAAAAATTCCATCTCCGTTTCCTCTTTTTACCCCCTTCTCATGAGATGGCCACAAATATGTCATATTTGATATTTCCTGTCTGCTTTTGAAATGAAGGCCATCCTCTATGACTCCCGCTGATGTCATCGCTAAATCACTAGAAATTAATAGTGTACCTAGTAGCTTGAAAGGACTTGAAATACGTAAAACACTGTATAAATATTATTATTATCTTGCTTAATGTAAAGTTCAAGCTCTGGGCTAAGACCTTATATTAACTCCTTTTCTTTCCTCCTGGGAGACCAGGGCCTTGTGCTTTCTATTTATATGGAGCTTTCGTTATTAATATTACTCTGACAATATCAGTTTGCCATTCAATATTTTGAACGTACAATGATGTCCCTGGTGCCGGGACATATACAGCGCAGACCCGAGGTGGTTTTTTTTTTTTTTAGTTGTATCTGCAGTACAAAGGACAGCATTGTTCCATTTCTTCCACAAGGTTCTGGATGACACATCTCTGAATTTATACAGTTGGAGTTGAATGAAGATTTGTTTTCATGAAATGTAATTAGATTTTCTTTTGTCATAAGCACTGTCAGATTGTATATTATTTTTTTTTCCTGGGTAAGTGTGGTTGGTAAGATTTTCGAAAGCTTGTTCCAATGGAAAATAGGAAAGCTGATATTTCTCGCAGTGAATAGAAAACTTTTTTTCGTTCCCTCAAGCTCTGTTCACATTAAATATTTGATCTAGTGTCAGGTTTTTTTTGTTTTTTTTTTTTTTGAGAGTCTGTATTATAATGTCTTTAGAGGTTTAAGTAGCTATCTTGAACCCGGGCAGAATCTCAGAGGATGTCAACATTTGGGTTTTCTTGGGGAGAGATGTGGATGGTAAAAGAAGGAAGCCAGGAAAGTGGGGGCCTCTAATTTAGCAACCATATTTTTTCTTATGAAAACAGGCACATGCACACACATGCTCTGAAAAAAGCATAAATGACCTGAAAAGCATCGATGTTAAAAAATAAAATAAAATGCAAATCTTCCCATCATAAATATATTCCTGGTACCCAAACAGACTAACTAAAGAGCAACTGAAATGAATGACCTAAGTGGGCCACAATATGGGAACCATTAAATAAATGACGATATATTTGGTGGGCATTAAACATGCTTGGTACAACATGCAGTGACATGGGGAAATGTTTACTGTATGGTAAGAAGGAAGCAGGATCATTGCATGAGTCCAACTACAAAGACCTTTCTATACACTTTCTATATGTATCTAGAATGCCGAAAGAAATCAGGCTAACGTTGCCTGAAGGCCATGAATTCAGAATGAAGTTTATCTTATTTTCTATATTTTATGTATTTTTTGGGGGGGTGCTCAACCACTAAGCCACATTCCCAGCCTTTTAAAAAATATTTTATTTAGAGACAGGGTCTCCATGAGTTCTTTGGGCCTCCAGAAGTTGCTGTGGCTGGATTTGAACTCACGATCCTCCTGCCTCAGCCTCCCAAGCCGCTGGGATTACAGGCCTGCGCCACTGTGCCCGGCTATTGTGTATATTTTCTAAATAAGGACATCCTAGTTTTCTACGGCAGGAAAATAGCAAATATTCTTTAAAATAAGGATACAGTAGAGCTTGACATGTCATTTCTTTAAACAGTAATTTAACGCTGACGGAGAGCATGACCAGGCGATTATGGGCAGACAATTGAAAACAGAGAGGGAAAATCATGTCCTAATTTTGCCACTGAGTCACTGTTTGACTTTGCCTCAGGTTTGCTGCCTGTAAAATGGGAATAATTAATACTTTCTTGTAAAATGCTCTTGAGCTGTCCAACGAGAGACCGAATAAAGGTGCAAAGTGTTGTTCTATTAGCACTAATTGAAGCGAGTATAAAATACAAAGGCATTTGAGAGAAATTGAAGTCATTACGGTCAAAGGCAGGAAGGCACAGCGGACACAGAGCCAAATGCCAAGCCGTGGATGTGCAGGGTCCTCGTGTGCTCTGAAAAGGCTTATTTTGGGGGAGTGGGAGGATCGCAGATAAGAATGTCACTGATGTTGCTGGAGAGTCCAACATCCAATCACCAAATGTCCTTTGTCAAGAAACCCAGAAACAGCACACAAGCTCTCAGCCCTTAGAAGCTTCTAATTTAGTGGGAGGTGGGAACAGGGCAAAAGCGCGGGGGAATCAAAAGCATAATTCTATCTCAAGAGCAAGGCGATCGCAATCCAGGAGAGGAACTGGTGCAAGGCTGGTGAGCTGATCCCAGCAGTGGACTGGGACTGACTGTCGGTTTGGATGAGCAAAAGGTTTCAGAAATGCTGAGCTCCTGGACAGGGCAGGGTTGGAAAGCAGGACAGGGAAAGGCGGAGGATATTGGCGATCAGAAGAGCGCACACAGCATAGCACAGCCTGGACCTGTCCAGAGAGGGGACACTGAGCTGCCTGTAGGCTGGGCGCCCAGTGGCTGCAGCCCAGGCTGCCATCTTAAAGCCCAGCTGAGTGGGAAGATGCCGGTGGCCTCTCTGAAAAGGCCAGGCAAGCCTGTCATTTGGGACAACATGCCCCAGTGCCGCAAGCCACACACAAATCCTAAGACTGAGCCATTCCCTCAGAGGACCCATTCCCAGACATCTACACAGCCAAGCTCAGGAGAGACCGCTAACTACTAACACGGTTTGCATACTACCACCAGGTCCAAATCCAGTGAGGCACTATTTGACCTTAAGCATATCTAACTGCCCCCAGCCTCTGGTTCCCTAACAGGTGTGCCCAGCTCCTGGGGAGCAGCAAGGTCCAGGTGAGAAGATCCATACCAAATGCTCAGAAAAAAAGCATAAATGACCTGACCAGCAAGAGCCAATGATTACTATTTAACCTCATGTTACTGTGTCACCCTTGCATTTCACTTTGTTTCTTGCTCCCCCCACAGCTGGTATTTTAGCACCACTTTATAGACAGGTAGACTGAGGTCCACAGCAAAAGGGGGGGAAAGAGAGAGAGGGAGGGAGGGAGAGAGAGAGAGAGAGAGAGAGAGAGATTGAGTTTTTCAGTCGGACTACCCGGGACCTACTCAATACTCTGATCTCTGCTGGTCTCTCCCAAGGCATCAAACCTTCTCAAGCAACTGTTGTGCTACTTCATTTATTTATTTTTGCAGTATTGGACCCGGTGTGTTCTACCACTGAGCTATGTCCCTGCCCTTTTTACTTTTATTTTCAATTTTGACATAGGGTCTTCATAAGTTGCCAGGGCTGGCCTTGAACTTGCCATCCTCCTGCCTCAGCCTCCCAGGTGGCTGGGATTACAGGGATGCACCACTGAGGTTATTGATTTATTTTTTTCAATCACTCTTCATCTATAGGGGCCACTGTGAGCCAGTCTGCAGCCTGAGCAAGGTTCAGTTCTACCCCCTTCTCTGTGGAGGGCTTAACACTATGGAGAAAACTCCCAGGGCAGAGAGGACCCCCGTACACACACCTCCTCTCTGCAGCATGTCCTTGCTGGCTATTAAGTGCCCTCAACTGTAACCCTTCAGCTCTCTTTGTTTTTGGCAACATAACCACTTATTGCCAGGATGCACCGTGTCTTGGCTTGGTCTGACCTTGGCAAGGGCTAGTCTAATATACAGCATCCAGGACCTTGTTTACCTGAGACCTTTTATATCTGAAATCAGGGCTGAGAACACGACCCCATATGGAGAAATGAAGTTTCCTGCTTCCTCACATGTGATGTGAAACAAACTCCACTCAGATTCACCACTGCTCCCCAGGCTGCCTCGGGCTGCTAGCAGGTGGTGGTGTGGCATGTGTGTGCATCTGTGCTGGGGCTGGGAGGAAGGTGGGGTGGTAGGGATGCCCACAGAGCGGCTTAGTCCTTGGAGGGAGCCTAAAATCTAGCCCTAGGTGTGAGAAGCATGTTCAAGGTTATTTGATGAACCCAAGAAAATGATATCTGATGGGAGGCAAAGGCCTCCAAAAGCCCAGCTCCTTGCAGATATGTGGCTGTAGCTAGACAGGACATTCAGGGGCTGAGACATCCAGCCCCATTCCGACTTGGCCATACGCTTCTCTTTTCCCCTTGGGGGACTTCTGAGGTCAGGCCTCCCCCAAATAAAATGTTTATGGGAACTCTTGGCAGGAGATTGAGGGGAGAGCCTCGTGGGACATCATTATTACCTACTGACCTCCTGAGGTTGGAAAGGTCAGACGGGAAGTCAAGAGTCATCTGAGCCTATAAAACCAGCGAGGCACCAACAGGCTTTCAACAAACTTGTCTCTAGTGCTCCCAGAAGGTTTGCTAGGCAGGGGATTAGTTATGCCCCTTTTACGTATGAGAAAACTGAGGCTCAGAAGGTAAAGGCATTCCTCAAAAGGACTCAGTCACTGCTCAGCCAAAGACTGGGCTCTCTGTGCCACCCCGGACCTTTTGGATTTGGGCCTCCACCTGGTCAGAACCTACCTGGGAGCCGCCCTCTCCCCTTCAGGCAATGCTGGGTATTGCCCGCAAGTCTCCCTGGCTTACCTGGCAGCAGCCTGCTTGCCAACAGTCCTTGGCAGGGGAGCGTTTGTCTCCGGACATCTCTCTGTGGCGGTAGAGGCTCCAGACACCCTGGTCCAGGGCATCTATAATAAAGATTGATAACTTGACCTTGGCCTTGAATGAGACATCGATTGCAAATGAGAGACAATGGGGAGAGTCAGAAGTCCCCCTTAAGCACAGCAAGACTGGCGGTTTTCCTAGCCATCATCAGGAATCTACTTGCTAATTGCTGAGGGTTCTTCACTTTAGGGGAGTCGGTTCCATGGACCGTCTGGGGAAGTGTCTGATTGACAGTCCCGCTCTGGCTTCCACCGTGGGAAGGGAGGGGTCACAGATGCGGAATCCAAGGCGGGCAGTGTTGGTAAAGCAATTGCAACTAATTTCAAGTCGGTGTCTTCTCCTCTCTCATTCCTAAACTTAATACTGACTTGTGAGTGGGAGTTGGGATTAGTTTACACAAGCTCCGTTTATCCGATAGCATTTTATTACCAACCGAGTCAGACCAGGCGGGCGGAGGGGGTTGGTCTTGTTTTCTTTTTGAACTGCTTTGCCCTTTGCAGTCAAACTGGTTATCTTCTGTGCCCACCTTTGAATGCTGTTTTCCTTCAAATGCGGGCTCTCTCCGTGGGGTGGGGGGGGGGTCAGAAAAGAAGGAGGAGGAGGAAGAGGAGGAGGAGGGGAAGGAGGAAAAATAATGACCCTCTGGTCCCCCTGCATGTAATCCGTAGCTGCATCTATTTAAGACCCGTCCTCTTCAAACAAACCCTGCCCCAGTTTCTCCCAGGCCACCTCTTCCTCTGGTGTCCCCAGCCTTGCACATTTGACACCAGCTCAAGAACCTGGTAGCTTCTCGCCTTTCCACTCCCAGCGGAATTTGTTATTCAGCACTTCAAAGTAGGGACTGTGAGCGCCTCGCCTCTTGTTTAAAACAATGGACCAATCCCTGTCCCTGCTGCTTCTCTTCAAACTGCCTCCCTCTGCTCCCCCAGAGCAATCTCACCCATCCTGCCTCTCAGAGGAGACAGCCCCACACACCACAGAAGGTCACCAGGTGTGGACATCAGACAGACAGACCTGGGTGCAGTCGCTGGACTCTGCAGGCAGCTTTTTAGCTGGGCAACTTTAAGCTGGTTACTGAACCTCTCTGAGTCACCGGGCCCTCCCCTGGAGTAACTGAACCGTAACTAACCCATCCCGTAGGGGCTGTAGTGAAAATGAGGTCAAATGCTGAGGGTTAAGAGCCCAGATCCTGGAGCAGGTTTCTTTCTGTGGGTCCTCGGCTGTTTGTACTTGTGCTTTCTGATCTGCCACATGGGATAATTCTAGAACCTACCCGGTGGCATCTGTGTTCAGATTAAATGAATAAATGTAATACGCCGAAAGCCTTAGACCCCAAAGGCCATCACTCAGGGCCAGTTTATTTCTCTTCTTCCTTATTCTTCACTTTAGAAGGGATCTTGGTCCCCTTTCTCCTTCAGTAGCTCTGATCACTATCTGTCTCTCTTTTTATGACACGTTGGTCACTAGTCCAGATCCGTGTCCTATCATAGTCATATAATAAATAGTATTATTATGAATATTATTCATATATTATCATTCATCTCCTGTTATTATTATTGATATTATTTTTAGACAGTAAGACTCGCTAAGTTGCCCAGGCTGGCCTCAAACCTTCGATCCTCCTGCCTCGGCCTCCCGAGTGACTGGGGTTACAGTCAGAAACCACCACGCCCGGCTCCTACGCAGCTTATTGAAAGCTTAATATTTGTTCTTACTTTCTTCCCCCTAGACGACCATTTTCTGCTTTCATAATGATAATCAGGCCCAGGGAACGGATCCATAGCATAGTAACTTCAGGGTGGGGAGACCATTCTGGATGACACTGTCACAGTGTCACAGGAGGTAAGTGACGTGACACATTTGTCCAAACTCATGGAACTGTACAACAGCAAGATGCAGTCGCCCCACAGACTCTGGGCATCAGTAGCCATGGACATCGTCCGGATTCGTCATAGTAATATCCGTGCACGGGGAGACTCTGTGCAGGGGGTGGGGGTGGGGGGGAATCCTCTGCGCATCTCAGTGTTTCTGTAAATCTAAAACTACTTTAAAAAAAATAAAGCTGGGGGCTGGGGATGTGGCTTAAGCGGTAGCGTGCTCGCCTGGCATGCGTGGGGTGCTGGGTTCAATCCTCAGCACCACATAGAAATAAAATACAGATGTTGTGTCCACCGAAAACTAAAAAAATAAATAAATATTTTTTAAAATTCTCTCTCCTCTCTCTCTCTTTAAAAAAAAACAAATTAAAAATAAAAATAAATAAAATAAGAAAATAAAGCTGGGGCTGCAGTTGTGGCTTCAGGCCAGAGCTCTTGCCTCTGGGTTAAAGCAGGGACCCTTGCACGTGCCCACCTCTCTCAACCCTTCACAAATGATGACCAGCAACCAGGAACAAGGACCAGCAGCCAGGAACAGGCCAAACACAACCTTCTGGATTATGCTAAAGCCAACAACCAACAGCCACCTGTCCGCAGGTGATGGGCCAATGACCCCCAGCCGGCCAGCTTCCTCAGGTCAGATATAACTTTTGGTCTGGCCAGGGATCTGTGGATCAAGGGGGCAAATAGTGCTGGGGGCAGATGGGCATTCCCTGACACTGTTCCCTCTCTATGGTTTGTGACTGTCATACATGCCTCAGTGTTAAACACACCCAACCTGAGGGACCTGGGCTGGGCTGTAACACGGTGACAGACTGGCCTTTCCCAGACCCTGGGCTTCTGCCCCTGAGTCACCACCCCATCATCCTCACCTGCTAGAAATGATGCTCAGGTGATTCACCAAAGAACCTCCCTGAGCCCAAAGGCCCGAAGCCCAATAAAACAGCCTTCCCACCCACCCGAAATCCCACTGAGCAACCCGGGTTTTGCTGTTTGGTGTCCCAAGGCCAAGGTTGCACAGGGGAGGCAGAAACTTCAGAAACCTGCTTTAAACAGGGACAGAAACTTCCCCTGCTCACCCTGTTCAGCTGTCTAGTCTCAAACTCTCCCTCTGAGCAGCTGAACTTCCCTGGCGTGTCACTGAATAATGAAACCATCAATTTAGCCAGGCACTGTGGCCCACGCCTGTAATCCCAGCAGCTCGGGAGGCTGAGGCAGGAGGATCGTGAGTTCAAAGCCAGCCTCAGCAACTTAGTGAGGCCCCAAGCAGCTCAGCGAGACCCTGATTCTAAATAAAATAGAAAAAGGGCTGGGGATGTGGCTCAGTGGTTAAGTACTCCTGGGTTCAATCCCTGGTACCAAAACAGAAAAACAAAAACAAAAAACTACCAATTTAGATAGTCTCCTAAGGTGAGGCACAGACGAGACGGGCCCTGTTGCTGATAATGAGAAGTAAGGTTGCCAACAATCCAACCAAAGTCACATCATCGTGGGATCTGGTGCAAATGGCAATGCTGGGAATTCTTCTTGATGGTTATTGCAAGTTGCCTTAGTGTCGGGATTTAGCAGCAAAAAACCTCAAATGGGTAAAGTAAGACATGTGGCTTCAGACAGGCCCAGCGGCTTCCCCTCTAGGAGAGCTTGTGAAGCCTTTCTTTACCCATCTGTCAAATGGGGCCAGTGATACTTGCCCCACAGATTTGTAAAGAGTCGTTAAGAAAAAACATGTGTCCAGTCTGCAGAGTACCTAGCACACGTGGAAAGACTGGATTCCTTCCGTCCATTGTGGTGGGAAATCTTTGCGAACGATGTTTCTTCGTGCCTGAGCCCGAGACGACATCGCATGTGAAACAAAAACAGAAAACGACAATTCACAGTGTTCAACACGAGTTAGCAGCAGGTATTTGAGGGACAAAAGAAACCCCATTGGAAAATGAGAGAGGGTCTTCATAATGAGGGACTGTTGGGTGGGGGGAGGAATTGAGAATCGAGACGAACATCTTTTACACAGTTACTAATCTGGTTGGACAGGACTTTTAAAAATGACACGGCACCACTGCAATATGAGTGATATTTTATGCAACTTAAATGCACATTTAGGAACTTAATTTGAAGCATTGCCTACTCTGCTGTTTTACCCCCATAATTTCGCAGGTTTGGAAATACGTTTCCCTCTCTGTGTTGCGTTATCTGCCGACATCCCTAGCCTCTTGCTTTATTTATAGGAACGTTATTTCTTCTGTTTTAAGGAAATGGAGACAAGAGAGCTGTAAATGACAAATTCTAAACTAGCGTCAAAAGTTTCTGACTAATCGCTAATGAAATATCCATAATAGATGAGGGAGACGGCCCGGGCGGCGGCTCGTAACTTCATTTCATAAACGTCGCGGGGTTTGCTTGACAGCTTCTGAAATTTTCTTTGTCATTTCAAAAATCAATACAAAATACAGCTAAACACCAGACGTAGCTGCTCCGCCTGAGACAAAATAAAAGATTGAAGGGCCCCGGTATCACCGGCTGTCGAGTGCAGAAGATCATATTGCTTAATGCAATCATTGCGTTTTTTTCCCTTTTCCATCCGAACATTCCTCAGCCTCCATGATCTCTCCCGGAGACCCAGATGCAGGCGCATTATGTCTGACAATTCATGGCACAAAGGGACGGGACAGCTGGCTGTTATCGGTTTGGTTGATCGATAGAGACAGGATGGTAATGAGCTCCTGCTGTCACCGCCCCCTCCCTCTGCCTCCTTCCACACCCTCCCACTCCCCTTCTGAGAGCCCAGGGCCACCTAAGCAGCACGGAGTCCTTACTCAGCTGGTAGAGTGCTTGCCTAGCATGCACAAGGCCCTGGGTTCAAATCCTGACACCACCTAAAACATCAAAAAGAACACTGGTTCACTAGCCCTGCTGTTTCTTCCATGCCAAGACTTTTTCCACCTTTTTGGTGACAGTCAACCCCGTTAGCCCTCAGGTGGCACTTCTGTCTATTTTCCGTAAAGCTCCTTTCTCTACCCAGGCCACAGTTCATGATCACTGTGGTTGGCAAGTGACACCCACCCTCAGACCCGCTCTCTCCCCTTCAACACTCCTTGTGCCCCAAGGAGACCGCAGTGCCTGTTGAGGTCCCTGTACCCTGGCTTCCTGTTGGATTCGGCTCATAGGCATCCTTGCTGAGATGGGAGCAGGGAAGGAGGAGAGCCTGGGACTCGGCTTCCTGGCTCCTTCCCCGCTCTGCCTCTGGAGTCTCCGTGGCTGTGTCCTCCCACAGCTGTGGCTCTGTAGGGTTTGGACCTGAACTGTCTTCCACAGCCCACCTGTTAAAGACTTGTTCCCCCAGTGGAGGTCATCGGGAGGTCATGGAGCCTTTAAGAGGCGGAGCCTAGCGGGAGGTCTTCAGGTCATTGGGAAGCATGACTGGAAGGGGATAGCAGGGCCCCAGCCCCTGCTTCTTATTCATTTTGGGGGCAGTGAGCGGTTGTGCTGTATCTCCACAGGCCTGAGAAGGACAGTGCCAACCAGCACAGTCAGCAACCTGGACAACTGTGAGCCCAGGTAAACCTTCTCTCTTCATCAGCTGATGGATCTCAGGTATGTGTTACAGAGACCAGGCTGTCCCCTTCTGTGGCTCCCCCTATCACTAGACCCCAGAAGCACTGTCCTCCCCATCACTGCCCCAGGCCTGGGAACACTAACTGCTTCCTGCTGTGGCTCATCTGGGGGCTTCAGCGCCCCTCGAGGGCTCCCTGAAGTCTGCCCGCACCTTACACCTGTTCTCTGCATAACTCCTGGGCGTCCTTTCCAGGTGATTCAGTGTCCTGCGGGTCCCTGTCCAATACAGCAGGAGTTAAAGTGAGTGGAAGTGAATCAGGAAGCACGTGGCCCCTTAGCAAGGGGACCCAGCCAGCTGGTGGCAGGTCCTTTCCCTGTTGTCGGTGGGCCTCGGGCCACCCGGGGAACGTCTCTGCGTTGGCTTCTCTTTCCTTCCTGGCCAGCCCCTAAGCAAGGCAGGCAGGGACCAGGTCTATCTTGTTCTTCCCCAGCATCTTCTCTTTGTCCTGAACGATGCAGGTCCTATTCAGCAGCATCTCTTGCCCATTCAGCCAGGACAACATCCTGAGGACAAGGTGAGAGGCCACTAAGGCAGTCGGCTCGCAGGGCATTGACCTGTGTCCGGCGGCACGGAGTGGGGAAGGACGGTTGAAGATGGTACAGTCTCCCGCAAGTGGCTCCCAGGTTACCCTGGGAATGCTCACGAGAGAAGATGGTGGTTTGTGGCCTGCGTGACAGTTGGGAAAGATTCTTTTGCCAAGTGAGACCGTAGCTGAGGACAGCAGAGGCCCAGGGATGGAGAGCATGGCTCCCCCACTGTTGGGTACCATGACAGGAGGAGAACCCAGGGCCGGCCGGGTGATCTTCGACTTCGCCCTTGAATGATGACACTTAGCCTTGAAGTGTCAATCTGAGAAGGAGGCATGTGGCTAGTCAAGGAGAGGAACGTGGCCAAGCCGAATTTTAACAGCCCCCCTTGGAGAAAAATGAAAAAGCAGCAACTCCGAGCTCTGGTGGGATTTATGCACCTTAAATATGGAACGTTGAGATGGCGTGAGCAGGGTCATCAAGGTCAGGGACAGGGTGGTGGAGCCGGTGTAGGCAGCAGGGCCAAGCTGCTCCGCCATCATCCAGCTGGGTGACCTTGGGCAGGTCACTTACTCCCAGGGTGTCAGTTTCCTCATCTCTAAAGTGGCCACGATTCCGTGGCCTCTCAGCACCAGCGCGCTTAACCTTTGCAGCTTCCAGGCCTTGAGACCCACCTCAGGCGGGATCCACGCTGACTTGCAGTTCTGCTAGAGACATTTGCAGGTAAAATTGGGAAATTTTGCCTAAAATGTTGCAACTGATTGGGCTCCACTCATCATCGCTTGCTCCCTTAGAGGGGTTGGATCTCCGCCACCACACACTGGGTGACTTCATGATTTGGAGGAGGAGCTCACTTAAACCTCGGGGAACAGGAGTTAGGAAATACAGTTAGGGAACTGGCACATAGTAGGTGCTCAGTTCTTGGGAGCTAGGTCTTATCATTGTGGTTCCATTTTGATGTCATCAATCCTGAGGCCACCTTAAGTCCTTTGGCTGGACTCAGGACGCCAGTCTCCGGGGCTGGCCCTTGGGAAAAGCAGCCCCCCCCCACTGGGCACAAAGGGTGTAAAGGGCGCTCCTCTTCACCCTGGGCTGGGCTGGAAAAAACGGAGACCAGGGAGGGGTACGGGAATCAAATCCACTTGGTCTCATTCTTGCCTTGGGTGGCCTCTAGGTCAGGGACGGTGGTGACGTGGTGGAAATGGACCTCAAGGCCCTTGGGTGTGCACTAGAAAGAGTCGAAGATTGGAGACAATGACCCAAACTGTTCCCTGGGTTTCCTCCATCTCGACTCTGAACTCTCCAATTGCACTGGACATAGGGACCCTGCACAGGGCCAGTGGATGAGCGTCCTGGTAGCCAGCTCCCTCCTGGCTGGCCTCTAGCTAATCTCCCAGATGCTCTGCATTTTCCAGAGTTCAGCTCCCAGCTCCTCCTGCAATCTCTGCCCTGCCTTGCCCTGTCCTCAGTCAGGGCTCCAGCTCAGCCCCACACCCCTCCCTGCTCCCCAAACACACCATACGCTCCCTTAGGGATCTGCAGTTCTTGAATGGCCAGCGTCCACTCTGATTGCTCAGGGCCCGTCTCTTCTGATTGGTTTGTTGTCGGAGAGTCTTCTGATACCACCAGCCTGAACATACCTGGCCTTGCATTGGTCCCTGACCTCTTTCTTTCTTTGAGGGGACAGAACCGGGGCCTGGTAATAAGCAAGGGCTCTATTACTGAGCTGCACCCCAACTCCACTGACTCCTTTCCTTGTTCAGAGTTTAACACCCTGTTCTGGTTTGGATGTGATTTTTCTCCCAAGGGTTCATTGTTAGAAGCCCTGTCCCTCGTATGGCAGTGTCAGAGATGGTAGGACCTTTAAGAGGCGGGGCCTCGGGGGACAGTTTGGTCAGTGGAAGGAATGAATGCAGACTAGGTTCTCATGAGAGTGAGTTGATATAAAAGAATAAGACTGGCCCTTCCCTGCTTTCTGGTTCCCTGTCTTGCCACACAATCTCTCTCACATGTGCTTCCTCCACCATGTCATCCACCATGACATGATGCAGCCAGGGAGGCCCTCACCAGAGCCAAGGTGATGCTACCGCCATGCCCTTGAATCTCCAGAACTGTGAGGTAAATAAACCTCTTTTCTTTATAAAGTTCTCAGTCTCAGGCATTTCATTACAGTAACGGAAGACAGACTGATACACAAATCATGCAAGGATTAGGCATGTCTTCTGTCTCCTTTTGAGAGGTTACTCTGACTCTCCAGACCAAGGCTAATTTCTGACTCTCAACACATGTCATAAGGATTCCATCTCAGAATCCAAAGTCACCTGCAATCTTATAGTCTCAACGTCCTTCCTTCATTTACCAGTTTCTTCCAGTGAACTCAGTTCTTCCAGATTGAAATGATGCAGTCCCATCTCCAGTGGGCCTGGCCCAGAGCAGGTGTTTAATAAATGTCTGATGGACATGGGGAGGAAGCAAAGACCCACGTTTCTCAGCAGAGTCAAATCTCAAGATCCAAGCAAATTCTTCTGTGCTGTTCCCGGGCTGGGTCTCTCTTTCTTGGTTTTTAAGGATAGGAGAGTCAAACCAGCCACCTCCCATTGTGGTCGTGGGTGACCAGCCCCAGTCCTGCTTTCCCACAATTTCCTGAAGGCGTCCCAAACATCTGGCACAAGAATGAAAAGGGCCGGGTGAGGCTTGGAGCCAGTATGAGGCCATCAGTGAGCTGTGAACCTGATAAAATGCTAGCAGTCCCCAAGCCAAGCTGGACCCGGGCGTGAGATCATCGAATGCCTGAGATACTTGAATCAACTTGTTCACAGCTTTCCCAGGTCATATTTTTCATAATTCATGATTCATATGAGATTTTTAACAACAAAAACATTCAGATTAAATTTTTATATGAGGTGTTTTCACTCCTTATATCAGCGTTATCAACCTTTTTGATCACAAAAAAAACTCTGCACTCCTCCCTAATTATTTAAGGATTTTTTTTTTTTTACTTGTTTTTCTACTTGACTTGATTCAGAGATAGGAACTCTGGGTATTGGAAGGTGGCATTAAACTGTAGCTTATCAGGTGAATCAGCCAATTTGATGATCCAATTTGCTTTCATTGGTGCAATAGAACATCATGTCTTTTTTTTTTTTTTTTTAAAGTTGCTGCAATCTCTACCATCAGTTCCCTTGCTTTTCTGCTGGAAGAATATTCAAAGGAAAAATCTCTCTCCTTTTATTTTGCATTCAAGGTTTTCAGTGGCTTCTGCGTGTAACCAGTAAGGGACGTGTCATAACTCTGCGGAGAATCCCATCTCTTTGAATAAAGGGAGACTTCTCCAGTTACCCCACAAGTACCCAGATGGTGCGCTGTTGTCGCGATTCTCACCATTTAAAAACTCCCCGTGGATCTTTATTTCTCTAAACCAGAATTGCTACTGCTTCAAGGGTGGCCCTTGGGCCCAAAGGCCTTCAAACAACAGAAGGCGAGCAGAGGACCAAGATGGGACAGCAAAGAGGGACGAGTTTTATGTTGTGGGGATTTTTATCCCAATGTTTAAAATTTTTTGTAAAGAAAAAAGAGCTCAGATTGGGTTCCTCCTGCTTGTGCCCTAAGTGTCCCCAAACACAGCTATTTTCAATAATATCCCTGGTGGGGCTGGAGATATATATATAGCTCAGTTGGTAGAGTGCTTGCCTCGCGTGTTCAAAACCCTGGTTTACTCCCCAGCATCACCAAATAATAATAATAATAAAATAGTAATAATAATATCCCTGGGGCTAGTGGTGTGGCTCAGTGGTGGAGCACTTGGGTAGCCTGCCCGCGGCTCTGGGTTCCACCCCAAAAGAAAGAAAGAGAGAGGGTGTGGGGAGAGAGAGAAAAAAAAGAAAGAGAAAGAGAAAGAAAGAAAGAAAAAGAAAAGAAAGAAAGAGGGGGGGGAGGAGGGAGAGAGGGAAGGTAAAGAGAATAGTCTACTTATGTATGGTCTTTTCAAACAGCTTGGCCCCCCGTGTGTGGTGTTGCACACCTGTAGTCCCAGAGACTTGGGAGGCTGAGGATAGAGGATCGCAAGTTCAAAGCCAGCCTCTGCAACTTAGTCAGACTCTAAGCAACTTAGCGAGCTCTTGTCTCAAAATACAAAATAAAAAAGGCTGAGGATGTGGCTCGGTGGCTAAGTGCCCCTGGGTTCAATCCCCAGGACCAAAACAAAAAAACAAAACCACCAAAAATACCCAGGGCCCAGGGCCCAGTTCCGCTCCTCAGAGATGAGGCTTCTCTCTCTAACCAGGTGAAGAGCAGATCCAGCCAGCCTTTTAGAAGACTGGCATGGTGACAGATGGGGACATTGCCCATTATCCGCGCCCCCCCCCACCGCCCTGCCCCAGGACTGATACTCTTGTTCCTTTTCCAAGAATGCCCTCTGCAGGGACAGCCACCTTGCTCGAGGTCATGCCCTTACCTACCCCACGGCTGGTTGACCTGGTCCCTCACTTCCTTAAAGTATTGACCCTGCAGAATCGATCCAGGCCTGATTAACGGCCTGCACTTGACCCTCTGTCTCGGAGTCTGCTTCCTGGAGAACCTGACCCGATCCCCGCAGGGAGGTGAATGGGGCTGACTGGAAGGGCTTCCCGAGGGGCTGGGGCTGCCGGTCCAGGGCAAAGATTTTTTTTTTTTTTTTTTTTTTAGAGACAGGGTCTCACTGAGTTCCTTGGGTCCTCCTCAAGTTGCTGAGACTGGCTTTGAACGCACCATCCTCCTGCCTCAGTGTATATATACCAGTGTCTCCCGAGCCCCTGGGATTATAGTTGTGTGTCACTGTGCCCTGTTGGGTTCAAATTTCTGCAGGAAAACTTATTTTGTTTCCTTGGGGCTTTTAGCAGGAGTGGAATTGTGGGGTCACAGGAAGCTTCGATGAGCTGCCTTTTGAGGACCCACAGGCTGTTTTCCAAAGTGGCTGCTCCCTGTGATGTGACCACCCACCATGTCCTCCCTCTGAAATGGGCTTTCCTGTGGGTTTGCCTGGGGTGCGCCTCCTTCGCCCCCTCCCCTCCTTCCCGTGACCCATTCCGGTGACCTGTGGTCATACCGTAAGCCCCTCTGCACTCTCAGCTCCCCTGGGACCTCTCTGACCACCCCCTCCAAGGAGGTCTTTCTCCTTGGATTCCTGAGCGCTTTGTTTTTGTGGTGCAAGACACTCCTTGTGCTTGGCCACCTTCTGGGTCCCCGACACCTGTTCTGGTGTCTGGCAAGAGCAGGAGAGCCTGGGAAATACGTTTGCCTGCCCCGTGATGGAGCTGGCATTGGGGGTGGGCTGGAATAGAGACTGCCTCAGGCAACAGAGGACCCCTGGCCAGGCCCTGGGTCTTGGTCACAAACTGGGACCAGTGGGCACAATGACATCCCCATAACTCGCTCTCTTTTGTTCACCTTGGCCGTGGACAGGCCTTCATCTGAGTTCTCTGAAGCCTACTGATATACCAGCCCCGGCTGGGTAGAAGCTTCTGGGGCCAAGATTTCCCGGGTGGCTTTAGAGAAGAGGGTCACAGGCAGCCGGGCTCCCTGTGTTCATCGCAAAACAGAAAACCACCTGTCAAAGAGGACACGGCAGGAGACCGAAGGGGCACGGCCCTGGGCAGTGAGGCCTCCTGCCACCTATTTGTGCCCTCCCTTGCCCAAGCCAACCAGGATGCCAAGTGAAACAGACTCCATGGCCACCTAAGCATGGGATCACGGGAGTGTAGGGACCTGGGGCTGGGAGAGATGTCCCGGTCAGCTCGTCCTGCCAACTGTGGTCTGGGGCCAGCAGCATGGGCATGGGCATGGCCTGAGAGCTGGATAGAGATGCACCACCCAGAACTGCTGAGCCCAAATCTGCATGTAGCAAGGTCCCAGGTGGCTTCTGTGCCCACGGAACATCAGGAGACCTTCCCTGCAGCACCCCAAGCAGCTGGACCGCAAGCCTCTGCCCTCAACCCTCCAAGGGAGCCTCTCCTGGACACTTCCAGAAAATTCGTCCTTCTAAGGAGCTGGAATTGGATTCACAAGAGCGTCCACTCAAGAATCTGGCTCCACACCTGGGCACCCTTTACAACGAAGAGACCTCAGAGCCTCAATGCCCACCCCCCCGACACCATATGACACCCCTCAAGCAGAGGGGGAGGTCTTCAGTCGGTGTAGAGGTAACCTAGAAAGCCTGTTTCTTCATAGCAACATGGTGGCCATGTGGTGTCTGGAGGCTGCTGGGAGGGAGATCGCCGGGAGGAGAGGATGTGGAAAGGTCACCCCCGACCAGAGGCTGGTGGCTTACCAACATGGCTGGCATCCCTCATGGGTGAGTTTTGGCCCCCTGCGGAGAATTTGGAAGAAAAACTGTAAATACAGTCAGCCTCTCCATCCAGAGATGCGGGAAAGCAGAACCCAGGTGCATAACTAGTCTGCACACTAGTGCATCATCATATGCCCACTTTGTAGATCAGTAAAGAGCAATGCAGAGAGACCAGCGTGCCGCTCGGAGGTGAATGGAGCTCCGATTAGAACCCGGAGCGTGGCTCGGGCCAGTAGGGATAAGAGCAAAGCCACTTGTCATCTTCGAGCCAAGAACTGGTTCTGAAAGTGAGCAGCTCCCATCCATGCCAAGCTGCACACGGGATGGAAATAGAGACGGAGCGGGAGCGTGTACCACACTTTGCCCACAAGAAATGCAACACATTTTCATAGTTGAAATTTACATAGTTCTTTATTCATGAAATTATGAACAGCTGCTATTTTGCTGCATTGCCGGGGAGAGTTGAAACGGCAGCAGGGAAGAGAGCAGACACGTTAGGCAAACTCCATCTGCCCCTCGTGTCTAACACTTTCCTCCCCGCAGATAGGAGGCGATGGGGTGGCCAGATGTCATCGCCCGCTAGGAGCACCCCGAAATCCACGTGACCGCCAGCCAGGCTGCACAGATGACCACCTCTCTTGTCCTCTGAATATTATAAATATGCTCCTGCCTGTCTACCCCCCCCCCTCGCGCTGTCCTGAGACTGAGGCTCTTTCCCACTGGAATGCGGATGGTGGTGGATTCACAGAGGAACTTTGGAAATGTCACTCCAGTCTAGACCCAACTGCGCGTGCCCTGGCTGACTCCTGACTCATAGAGGGGGCTTGATAGTGTGTAAGACTTGTGAGTGGCCGTTGTGGCACAGGGGCCTTGCAGGGATGCTGTGTGGGGGTGTGGGGGTGGGTGGGGGTGGGTGTGTGGGGGGTGTGATCAGGTCTCATGGAGCAGGAGGCTTTAAGGTCTCTGTGGCCTCTGCAGTACCACTTCCTACCTGGGTACCTCCGATAGCACCCATGGGTCAAGACACAGCATCAGAACCCACTCCCTGGCTTTTTATACAGGAGTCAGGATTTCTTAACTGGGTTCCTGCACCCCACACGCTACCTCTGCCTCACTCTTGGCAAACTAACAATGGTCACCTGCTTCCCCAAAGGCCATCTTAGGTCCCCTTGGGGGTCAGAAGGGGCCTCTTTCTACTTTCGCAGGGGCACTGAATGCCACAGACACAGCACTCTCTGTCCCCAACCCATGATCATCTTCCCTTTCCGTGTGCACTTCTCTCATGAACGTGATTTCCCAAGGCAGCTCTAGGTAGAACATTCTGGAAAACCATCCAGACCCACCTTTTCCAGCGGGAAGAAGCTGGGACAAATCTACTTGAGAAGGTCACTGGACCACCCAGGGACCCTGGCAGGTGTGAGAAGGTCCACAGTAATGGGTGCGCAGGGTGAGGGGAGGGCCGCAGCCACCTGCCCCTCTACACCTGGAGGCTGAAATTAGATCAGGGAGGGGTCCATTCTGAAGGAATGTCTCGAGGTGGATCAATCACCCCGATTTCACTGCCAACACAAGCACGGCTGTCATCTCTGGATGTCAGAATTTCAGGACGGTGACAAAGGGATATCACCTTATCTTCCTGCAGCTTGTGTGTGCTCCACACCCCTGCTCTGGTTGGGAAATGCTGTCTACCTTTTCCCCAGTCAGAGATCTCCTAGGGCTGGGGGAAAAAAAATCCAGGATGCTACTGCAGGGGGCAGTTGGCCATCTTTATCTTTGGGATTTGATTGTTATCAAAGCACGAAAGGAAAGTGAGATGTAATTTTGTTTCAATGTCAGGTTCTGACAGTTGTATGGGATGCAGGCAATTAGATGGTTAGGAGGGGCCACTTTCTGATAGCAGTTAGCAAGCACCCACGCCACACCCACCAGGCAAGAAGCGGGTGGGCTTCTGGGTCAGGGCTTTTAGCATGATTTAGACAGGATTTCACGATGGGGGTCTTCTGGGGAGAGAGGGGACCCATGGGACAGGGGTCCACATGCACCCCTGGTCCCTTTGCAATTTTGAGCCCTGCCTCTGTCACTACTAGTCACGCACGGCCGTGGGCCAGAGGTATCAATGCTCCAACTTTCAGTTTCTTCCCGTGGAAGAAGGTGACAGTCAGGACCACCCCCCTCCTACTGCGGTGGCTCATCTAGACGTGACCATGGATCTGAAGACACTTTGCAGACTGTGCGTCTGGGTGCAGCGGAAGCCCCCTCATGAGGAGAAGGCTGTGGGTTAATTGCTTCCTTTCCCCATGAGACTAGGATTCCATGTCTTTCTTCGATCAGCACCAGTGGGGGTCTGGCCGGCCGCCTGCAGTTTATCCCCCACCATCAATTAACAAACGGGATACGGGGACAGAGCCAGGCATCAGAGTGGACCTGGGGAGCTGCCATTGGGCAGAATCAATGGAAGCTCCTGGTTCCAGACCGGTTTGATTACCCCTCGCTGCCTGCCTCGGCTGCGATCCTGTTGCCTGAGAGAGAAACAGACTTTGGAGCCCTGGATGAGAGAAAGCAAGGGGACCTCCATTCTTGGTGGGCCAGCGTGCGTATGGAATGGTGATGGCCTTCCAACTGGCTTTCCACCGTCACTCCCAGGTGAAACCAGAGGACAGGGACGGAGGATCAGCCCAGGCCTGAACCTGAAGGGGTTGAGGCTTCCTCCCTCCCTCCCTCCCTCCCTCCCTCCTCCCCTCCCCTCCCTCCTTCCTCTCTTTCCTTGCTGCTGGAGATTAAACCCAGGGCAAGTGCTTGACCACCAAGCTACACCCCAGGGGTCAAGTGCTTCCATTGTAGCTGTTCTTGTCATTCGATGAGTGAATCCTTCTCTTCTCCCTCACCCTGTGGACTCCACAACCCGGGCTTTACATTATCTTTTGGAACCGTCTCCCCTTAGGGCTGTCCAAAGCCCACCTGGCCTCTTCTCAAAGACATATCGTTATCAAAGTAAATCAAGACACGCTTTAAAAATATGTATTATTTATTTTTAGTTGTAGGTGGACACAATACCTTTGTTTTATTTACTTATTTTTATGTGGTCCTGAGGATTGAACCCAGGGCCTCGCGCGCATTAGGCGAGCACTTTGCCACTGAGCCCCAGCCCCAGCCCCAGATACACTTTTTTATTGTCTCATCTGAACTGTCACTCACCCCGGGCCAGTGGCTGTTTACAAGGCTGGTTTATTTTTCCAAAGCCACTTGGAGTGACTAGCACACCCCTCCATGCCCTGTGCTGACCCAGGGCATCCGACTGGAGCCCACTGGCAGTCCAGGTGGGTCCCCAGCTGCCGAGCTTAGGCTGCAGCTGGAGTTGGAGATGCTCAGGGACTGACAGACCAGCAGAGGCTCTGTGACATTCTTACCTGGATCTGATGCCACACCTGGAAATAGGGCCCAGCTGGAGGAGTGGGCCCCAGTGAGCCGGACCCCATGTGCTCTACAGCTAAGCATAATGCATTAAGTGTTCCAAACTGGCCTTCCCCCGGGACAGCCACGGGGGACACTGGGTTCCAGGAGAAGGTGATGAGAACCCATCAATCATGGGCTGTCGGGGCTCACTGAATGACTTCACTCTCCTGCTGGGACCTGAGAGGAGGAAAGAACTTATCCTTATCCTCCTCCTCGTCTCATCCTTGAGGTAGGATGAGACGAGGAGGAGGAGGAGGAGGAGGAGGAGGAGGAGGAGGAGGAGGAGGAGGAGGAGGAGGA
>NW_026000185.1:28789292-28804330 GCF_001458135.2 Marmota marmota marmota
AGGAGGAGGAGGAGGAGGAGGAGGAGGAGGAGGAGGAGGGAGCTTCGGGGGCTTCTGGGTGAGCCACACAGCTACCTGTGCACCTGAGTCCTTTCCCTGGGGTTCGCCTCCCAGCCTCGCCGGTCCCTGTCCTCAGCCTTGGGCTCATTCTGCTCTGATCCAAAGCTTCCATTCAAACCCTGGTGGCACAGATGCCGGTACAGCAGTCCAACCCCGAAAAGACGCAGAGAGTGAAATTTCTGCCATATGTTAATACACATGTTCGAGTTTCCATAAATGCTCCAAGTGGTTTTATGGTACTCGGAACGGTGGTGTTTATACCGTTTTGAGGGGCTTTGAATTCAAATGTGCAAATGATTTTTTACAAGATGTGATTCAAGGACGAGCCACAGTTGGGGTTGCCTGCCAACCAGATGGAAGAGGCTCTCGGCGGCTCTGCGCCTCCACTTGTGACTCTGAGCAAACCCCTTCGGCTCCAGGGTCCACTCCCTCTTCCTGCCCCTGGCGCTGAGTGCCCAGGGCCGAGCCTGGTGGGGGGATGGCAGTCAGGGTGTGCGTCGCCCAAGAGACAACCATGCAGGCCCCGTGTGCCAAGTGTGACCAGACAAACTGGCAGGAGCCAGGGGAGGGGAGGTCCCTGGGGAGGAGTCCAGGGCTGGGTCAGCAGGCAGAGGAAGGAAGAAAGGCCAGGGGAGAAGTGGGGAAGCCAGGGACTGCCGTCCTTGGAGCAGGTTTGTAGGAGGAAACCAGGAGGTGGGCTGGGCCCTGGACCCTGCACCTTGCACTCTCCCCTGCTGGTGAGCCTGTGGGAAAGCCCGCTCCCGGCTAGGCACCCCCGGCTCACCCCAGCGTGCCTGGGTGGGAGGCGCCCCTCCTGTTCATGGTCCTTTTCCCATCTGCCCACCTGGAAAACCCCCTCTGAGGCCTCCGACCCCAGCTCTGTCCTCCCTGACCAGGGCCTCCCTGCTCCTGGGGTCCCGCTCCTGAGTCCCAGCCAGGAGTTCTGGAATCCCCTGGGCCCCAGGTCAGGCTCCTGAGCCCTGCACTCCCCGAGGACCCGAGGACCCGAGGACTGACTTGTCCTTCTGATCCTCTGTGCTAGGCCCCAGCAGAGCAGCAGGAAACCCACAGAAGGGCAAAGGGGTGGAGGGGCTGGCTGGCTGCGGTGCCTGGGGGGAGCTGGGGACTCGGGCTGCAGGAGCTTGTCCCTTGTCCTCCTCCCCAGCCCAGCTTGCTCACTCAGGCAGAGGGAGTCCCCAAGGAGAAGCTGAGTTCAGTGTGACTCTCAGTGACTCTCACCTGCTTGCTGTCACCCAAGGGGCTGGGGGTTGGGTGGCCCATCTTGGCCAGGCCTGGCCCTCTGGGCCATTAGGCAGGATGATGAGGATGGGGTGGGGTGCTGGATCACTGCTGTTCCCCAAGAATTGTCCCTATGGAGTGAAGACACCCATGTCTGCGAGGGTGTCCTTTAAAGTCCAAGGGGGGCTTCTGGGCCCCCCAAGTGTCCTCAGCTCTGCCGGTTAGACTGTGGCTGGAAGCCTCCCCTCCCCCGCCCTGGGTGGCTCCCAGAGTCGGGGCACCCCCAAGACTCTGCCCTCACTTGTCCAGATCGGTCCCTGCCAGCACTTTGGGATTCGTGTGCATCATGGGGTGAGCAGATTCATTCTGGGGGCGCCCCGGGGGTGTGTCTGCATGAGGGTGGGAGGGGGCGTCTGTTGTCTTAGGCAAAGCGTCTGTGATATTTGGAAACCCTCAACCTCCCCGCTCGCCATGGGCTTTTTTCCCAAGGGACCGAGGGTCGAGGGAACGTAATCTGGGCGCTTCAATCTCCTTCAGGGGGATTCGCATATATGGTGCCTGTAATTATAGGTCGATAATGATATAATTTATAGTATGCATATCATCGTTTGTGAGTGACTGGACAAGTTGGCAGGCGAGAAGGGTACAGCCATGTCAGGAGCTTGTAAAAAGGTAATTATGTTTCTTTCTGATCTAGCTTTCGCCTACCTGGTCAGATTAGGGTGTTGGGAAATGAGTGAACGGGGATCAGAGCCAGGATTGTTGGAGGTTCCATGAAGGAGGGGAGGCCTGCCCATGATGAGGCTCAGCAGCCTCCTTTTCTGGGGGGGAGCATTCTGCAAGCAGAATCTGAGTGGGGTGAGTGGGGAAGGGACCCCATAGGCTTCATATAAAGAAGGCACCCCCCAAAAGAGCCTGGCCCGCTGGTGCTGGCTTGGACTGGCCTGTGGATGGAGCCAGAGTGGGCCCTGATCCCTGAAGCCCCCCAGAACCACCGCTCTTGGGAGGAGGCCAGAAGCCAGTGTTTCTCATCGTCTCAATGCCCCTGGGGGACTTTGGGGGCCGGAGACGCTTGTCATGTCTCCCAAGCTTGATGGAATCTCCTGGAGCGGGGCTCCGCTTGGAAGCTGGGTTGGAGTTGTGAGCGATGGTTGGGGGAGATTGGGTTTATCTGCCTCCCATCGCCCATTCTCAGTAATAAGCCAAGCTGCAGAAAGCCCTTGGCCCGCGCCGTAATGGTGTAATGTAATTACAGTAAATGATACTTTGTAGTCGTGCAGAGCCTTTCATCTGCGGAGCCCCGAGTCCTTTATAAACATTAATTAATTCTCATAACTCCGCGATGAGGTAGGTAAGTATCATCATCCCCATTTTACGGATCAGAACGCCAAGACACAAAGAGGGGCAGCCGTCAGCCCCCAGTCCCCAGGAGAGTGACCGCTCCAGCCAGCGTCCACCGCTGCTGGTGTCCAGGCATGCCCGCTGGGACCCTGCTGCACAGGGAGGGCTGCAAGTGCCCGGGTGTCACTCGCAGGCCCCAGGGATTTGTGTGTAGCCCCCCCCACTCCCCCCACTGTGTGCCCACACCTGAGCCTGCTGCTCCAGGGAGGTCTCCGAAGCCCTGGGGACCCGCAGGGGCTCTCGGCAGCTCCTCAGGGAAGAGATTCTTGGATAGTGAATGAGCTCATCGTGAACTAGAGGAGTGAAACTGGGCCCGGCCTCCTCTTGCAATTGTCCCTCTGTAATAGGGGACCTGGGTCCTTTTGATACTCACCACGTCCTTCCCGATCAAACTCACACTTGGTCCCAAATCCTGTCGTTCATGTTGTTATACCTGCTTAATGCCACCGACCTCAGTCAAAACAACACACTAAACTAAACCCACATTTAATTTTTGAACACCTATTGGGACACATATCTGGATTGTCCCGTCAGAGGGCCTTGAGAAGCTGAAAGACATTGGGCATCAATTAAAAAAAAAATCTAGTTCTCATCTGGGTTCTGTTCCTTCCTTGATAGCTGTGTGACCTCAGACAAGCCATTTTCCCTCTCTGGGCCCCAATTTTTTCACCTGTGGATGATGGTGGGGTGACATCCTATATCTCACGTCCTACTAGATCACCAGGCGGCCTCCCCGGGTTGTCTCCCTTTCTCCTGTACCCACCCCTTCAGTCCATCCATAAATCTTCACGGGCCATTATGTCACTTCACTAACAAACTTTTAATCATTTCATCCCTTGAAACTGTCATAAAGGCTTTGCACTATCTGTCTCAACTCCCTTGTCCGACCCAGGACTCCCAACGTGAACCCTGGGTTCCTCAAGACCCGACTTTCCCTCTAAATAGGCTATGAACCCTCCTCGCTGTGCAGCTTTGGCCACACCACCATCTCCCTTCAGTTCTCTCTTCCCTGGCAATTTTCTGTGTGAGAGGCCAACTGCACACTGAGCATTGTGCTGGATACTGTGTTAACTTCCTGTCATTCTTCAAACTTCAAATGATCCCTTTCACGTTCTAGGAAACGGTCACAAACTTCGGCTGCATTATAAGAGGTCTAGTGTCCATAAGAGGGAAGTCGATGGTTTTGTTCTTTGGAATATTTCATTGTTCCCGGAGAGAAGGAAATTGACTGAGCCCTGAAAGGTGCTCAGTGTCTAGGAGACCAGAAAACCATTCCACTGGGAGGACTCAACAGGGTGGGAGACCTTCCATCTGGTGAAGAGAGATTGTTTTCTGAAGCCACAAACACAGTGTCCAGGAAGGAGGATTTAGGCTCAATTTTAAAAAAAGAGAGAGAGAGAGAGAGAAAAACACAGCAGTGATATCTGTAAGTCTGAGGCCAAGGACAGGCTACGTTGGTAGGTCCTCTCTGAACATCAGGACCCATGGCTTGGGTGGATCATGGAACCCCACATGGGTGCAGGCCAGCATGGGCGAGAGGGGCTGCTGGGGCAGGGAGTGCCCTGCTTGGGCTGCCCAGTGACCCACCTGCCTCCTTCTGCCCCTGACCTTGGGAATCACCTACAGAAACCAAAGGCAGCCGTGGCAGTGTGACATGACCTCCCTGCCTCTCGCCAGTGCTGCAGGTCCAGCTCCTGGTGGGTATTCTAAAGCAAGGGACAGAAGACAGAGCGTTGCCCGACTCGTTGGACGGCATTCCAGGAGAACAGGAGCAGAGCCCTGGCTGGGATTACAGGCCCTCCCTGAGTGCCAACGACTGGCTAGGCACTTTCAGGTGATTCACTGTTGACCTTTCCTCCTCAATGCTGGACACCCAGAGCTGGCACAGACATGGGTTCCAGGCAGAACTCCCAATTAGAAGTTGGAGTCTCTGCTCTGCTCCTTTGCTAGCTGTGTGGCCTTAGGGAAGTTCCTTAACCTTTCTGAGCCCAGGATTCTGCAGATAATTGTGTCTACCTTGGTGGGTGGCGGGTGGTGAGATAGTGCGGGAAGGGAAATAGAATTGCAAACTGCGGTCTCAGCCACCTTAGAAGTAGGGAGAGACTGTTATAAGATGAACCATGAGAAGGAGCTGGAAAAAATGGAGGAGGCTGGTGGTCAGGAGTCCATGGGGAAAGGAAAGACCAGCTATCCAAGGGCAAGGGGAAGAGGAGGCCCATCTCTCCCCTGCAACTCCTGGGAACTCAGAAGAGTGAGTGAGAGGTGAACCGCAGAGGAGACAGGCCGAGGAAGACAGTTGTGACCCCAGGTGGCAGCGGAGGGGGGACTCCCTCACACGCTCAGATTCTGGGAGCCTGGGTGGACTCATTCATTGGACAAATATTTAAGTGAGCACTCCCCGCCCCCCGCCATTTTTTCTTAGCAGTGCTGGGGATGGAACCCAGGGCCTCGCGTGTGCTGGGGAAGCACTCAGCCACCAAGCTACACCCGGCCCTCAGCGAGCGACTCCGAAATGTCAATCATCGTTCCAGGCACTGAAGATGCGACAGTAAATGAGTGAAACCAAGTTGCAGCTGCCTTGGTTTCCCCCCTCAAGCCAGGGAAGGCAGAGTCAACAAAATAACCCCCAGCCCACAGTGTCAGGAAGTCTCAGAGCTCTGAAGGATAACAAAGAGGGTGAGGGGGCTGTTTTGTAAAGATGGCTCAAAAAGATCAGCTCTGGTAGGCTGGTTGGAGAGCAGAGATTTGCATGAGCTGAGAAAATAAGGCCTCAAGACATGGAGAGGGAAGGCCTTCCCGACAGAGGGAGCAGCCGGTGCAGGCGCCCTGGGGTGGGCACTTGGGGCAAAGTTATGCCCAGGTTGGGACACACAGTGGGAGCACAGATTGGAGCCCCCCCAAAGGGAAAGCGTGTGTACCAGTTTGCTTCCACAGCTGCCTGCTGTGTGACAAAGGCAAATTTTTTTCCCTCTCTGGTCCACCTCTCTCTTTCTCTCTCTCTGCACAATGAAGAATTGGCTTGAGCTTGGGTGTGTGTGTGTGGGGGGGTGGCGTTCACCCTGTACACACTTGAAACCTGGAGGCCAGCAATGTGCCTGTGGTGTAGGGTTAGTAGAGAGGCAGGATCAGCCCCTGCTCATGCTGGAAATGGACTTGGTGGCCACAGTCCCTGTAGGTGGTGGCCCCTCCTCTCCCGGGTCCCAGTGACTCAGGGACAGCCCTTGAGTGGTCACTGGTGGCTAATGCAAAGCTTTCCCAGGCCCCCCTGGCCTGTGCACCTTGCTGGCTCAGCTTCATACCTGGAAGGCTCCGGGCTGCGTGGGCGTCGTGGGAGCTACTCTGGTATTCCTGGAAACCCGGCCAGCGGGAGCCAGGCACGGGCCAGCCAGGACTCATCCAGGCAGGCCCCCAGCCACCAGCCCCCTCCTCCACGACACACTTCCTGTGGCTAATGAAGACCACCAAGCCCACCCCCGCAGGCCGACTGCTGAGGCCTTTGGGGTCAGGGACAAGGTCACCTGACCTGTAAAATGGAGAAAAGGCCCGACTCGACTCGTGTGGGAAAAGAACTGTGGAGAATCCTTGTCGAGTCTCACGGTGCTATGGCCAGGCTGGGTTTCACTGGCGGGGCCCCTGGATGCCTTACTCTGTCCTCTCCGTGATCTTAGGTCTTCTCAGGTGTGTGCATCTCATTCCCGGGAGCCATTTCTGATCATTGGAATCCTTGTCGCTCAAATTTCAAGATGCATGGGAACCCCCTGGAAATCCCCCTCCCCCTCCCCGGTACTAGGGAATGAACCCAGGGGTCCTCTACCAATGAGCTACGTCCAGGCCCTTTTCATCTTTTATTTTTGACACAGGATCTCACTAAGTTGCCCAGGCTGGCCTCCAACTTGCAATCCTCCTGCCTCAGCCTCCTGGGTGGCTGGGATGACAGGACTGCATCTCTGTGTCCAGCCCCCTGGGGATCAGATGCATATGCACCCGCTATTTCAGAAGGTCTGCAAGGACCTGCATTTCTAACAAGCTCCTGGTATTAAAGAAAATAGTAGCACCTTCAATAAAGGGGCACTGATGCAGCAGGTACCGGGGCTGCTGCAATGGTGTCTGCCGGCGGGAGAGACTGGGTTTAACTTCAAGCACAGTGTGGGGTGGGGGGTGTCTAGCCAAGGAGCAGGGCTGGGGTCATGGGATCGGAAATGACTCAGAGGAGGCAACGTGGGTAAGGAGGCTTCTGGCCCAGCGGCCTGGTGGGATTCCCGTGGAGGCAGGCCGGGGGATCAGGCCTCACCTGAGGAATCGTGGAGGGCGAGGAACCTGACCAGACGTGGAGGGTGAAGGCCATCATGGATGGTGGACCTGGGTTAAATTGATCCAGGAGGCTGAGGGCAGTGGTGCACGCCTTAATCCCAGGGGCTCAGGAGGCTGAAGCAGGAGGATCAGGAGTTCAAAGTTAGTCTCAGCAACTTAGCGAGGCCTTGTCTCTAAATAAAATGTAAAAAGGGCTGAAGATTTGGCTCAGTGGTTAAGTGCCCCTGGATTCAACCCCCAGTATCAAGAGAGAGAGAGAAAGAAAGAAAGAAAGAAAGAAAGAAAGGGAGGGAAGGGGGATCCATCCAGGAGGTTTCTTGTTAAAACTGAACGAGGCAGAGAGGACTACAGAAGTCCAAAAATCAGAGGCTAGCTGAAAAGAGTGCAGGGGAGGCCAGAGACGGTGTGGCAAAGGGTCACCAGGCGTGGTCACCAGGCCACTGCAGGTGCTGGCACTGCACTGGGAGCAGAAGACCCTGAGCACTTACAGTTCGCTGTGTTTGATGCCAAGTCCAGCATCCTCCCCCGCACACCTCGGCCTGCCCCAGCCCGCACTCCCAACCGCACTACCCACTGCCTGCTCAGTGCTGCTCCCAAGGACCTTGAAAAACAACTCCGTGGAGAAATAATTTGATGCAATCAATGTACCCATTTTAACTGCATTTTGACTATTGTATATATTGTCCCTGCTCATGTTCCAGAACATTCTTTGACTGAGAACATTCTATGCCTCCAGTGCCCTTGTGCCAACTCCTTCTTCTTCTTCTTCTTCTTCTTCTTCTTCTTATTATTATTATTATTATTATTAGATACTGGGGATTGAACCACTCAACCACTCAGTGTTCAACTACTGAACCACATCCCCCACCCTTTTTATTTTTTATTTTGGGATAGGGTCTCACTAAGATGCTTAGGGCCTTGCTAAGTTGCTGAGGCTGGCCTTGAACTTTCAATCCTCCTGCCTCAGTCTCCAGAGCCGCTGGGATGACAGGCGGGTGCCACTGCTCCCTGCACCTTGTGCCTTCTTGCTGTTGAGTCCCTAGGGGACTTTCTCAAGGACTTTGCTCCCACCTTCCTCAGCCCCTCCCCCACCCACCTCCTTTGCATCCGTCTGTCGCACCAGCCTGAGGCTCCCACCCTCGACCCCACAACTGTCCTGCAGGAGCAAGCTGGGCTGGACTTGCCCGCCGATCCTGGGAGGCAGGAGCGGGGTCTTGTCTCTTGTTACCTCCCTCACGGTCCAGAGGCACTTGTGGAAGGAATGGGGTACTCGCTGGGCACCCTGCCTTCCTGCTGATTGTGCATTGTTCAGAGGAGAGGTGATTATTTTGAGTGTGATGATCCAGTTGTTTCCATAGATACCTGATCATAATGACTAATTAAACAAAAAAGGTTTTCTATTTTATTATCTCTTTGATAAAAAAAAAAAGTCCAACCTTGTATTCAGTTCAGATGTTCTTCCTTTTTGGAAATGTTCATTGTCTTTTGTGGCTCCAAGATTTCAGAAAGAGAAATGGGGTTTCTTTTTCATCATGTGGTTTTCGATGTTTATGTCAAGGATGACAATAGGTGAACTTCTCCTACTCCCACCATTTCTGAAAGTTTACTTATCCAGTCATCAATGGCTCTGTGGGTCTTGGAGAAGGTGGAGAGGACAGTCTAGTTGGAAAGGAGAGGGGCAAATGGACTCAGGGCTCCGTGTGACCCTGCCGGGAGGGAGGTGAAATAAGCCCAGGACAGAGAAGGAATGCAGAGGAGTCCCTCAGACCCCCACAGCTGCACTTGGGTTTTGTTTTGAAGGATGAATAGGGGCTCACAAGTGAGAAGAGGGGAGGGGCCGGGCGTGGTGGTCCATGCCCATAATCCCAGTGACTCAGGAGGCTGAGGCAGGAGGGTTGAAAGTTTGAGGCCAGCCTGGGCAACTTAGTGAGACTCTGTCTCAAAATAAAAATAAAAAGGGCTGGGGATGTGGTTCAAGGATAGGGTGCTTGCCTAGTCCTGGGGTTGATGCCCAGTATTAAGGAAAAGAAGATTAAAAAGGAAAAGAAGGAGGAGGAGGAGGAGGAGGAGGAGGAGGAGGAAGAGTGGACGCTCTGAGAATAGAGAAGCATTAACAGCAGACACACTAAGAGCAAATACGTGTTAGCAACCTACTGTGCGCTAGGCACACTCCAAGGGCTTTATGTACGCTAAGCTTTTTAGCCTTTGCTATGGTCCCACAAGGGACGTATTTTTTATCCTTCTTCCTTTTACAATTGAAGCAACCGAGGCCCCGTGGATAGGCTACTGGGTCCAATTCATGTGACCTGACACTTGTAACCGGCATTGGCAGGATGCAGACCTGGGTGGCCTGGCTGCAGAGCTGGGGTCCCCGACCCCTGTGCACCATGCAGAGCTGTGTGCCAACACGCCGAGATGAAAGGGCAGGACAGTGGGCGGGCAGGGCATTGAGGAGTTATTTGAAGGCAGGGAAAGAGAGTCTTTCAGAATCCAGAGCCATCTCACGGCCAGGAGCTGGAACATTTCCCCGTAGATGAGCCAGTTAAGGATGTGGATGGAGCAGAGATGAGATGGCTTTGCTCCTCTGGGCATTCCCCGGGCACAGAAAGGCATGGATCTTGGAAAGGCAGAGACTGGAGGCCGGGGGGGACCTGAAGCTGTCCTCGGAGGAGAGGATGAGCCACTGGGGGGAGGGGTGTCCTGGGGCGGGGCAGGGGCCAGCTGCGAGGACAGTGAGTGGATAAATAAGCAGGTGAGGGTCCCGAGTGCCCAGCGCCGGCAGAATTCACGCGTTGTGTTTGGCTTTCTGCCCCCGGTAGACTGGCTTGTGTGTGGTCAGGCTGGCCTGCAGGGGGACATTCCCCCTGCTGAGACTATGGGACAGAGCCCCAGGTCACAAGCAGAGAGGCAGCTCCTTTCCAGGCAGGCCCCTGGGTGGCTGCCCAGGGAATCCCACCAGCCTTTTCAAAACCAAAGGTCCCCCAGCCTTCCCTAAAGGACAGGTGGCCTGGCCATTGCCCGGATCCCATGCCCAGAGAGTTTGCTGCCACGTGTCTGCGTGGGGACCCAGGCAATGGTGTTTGTCCCTGTCACAGGCGGAAGAAGCCATCCTTTGAGGGCTGGGGAGAAGAGTCCTCTGGGTAGATCAGCTAATAGCAGCAACCTCCCGCGGCCAGCAGAGAAGGCTGCCCAGAGCTCTCCGAAGGTAGAGAGGGCCCCAGAAAACCCGACCTCCATTTCTATCTGGGGGAGATTTGAAGATCGGAATCAGGTTGAGCAGAGAGACCAGGAACTTGTTGTGACACTGAATTTTCAATCCCTTTTCACTTGGAGGCCGGCATGGAGGTGGCTGCTGGGAGTTCTGAGTGGCCACGGGTCACCTCCTCTCCCTGTCCACTTGTGCAGTGAAAAATTCTCTCATTCTTTCTCCCTCCCCACAGCCAAGAAAGAAATGGTCCACAGTCCCCTGCAGTTACCTCACTGTGACTTTGTGACACAGTCAGAAATCTGTATGTGCTACGTTGCTGGTGGGACTGCAAATGGGTACAACCACTCTGGAAAGCAGTGTGGAGATTCCTCAGAAAACTTGGGATGGAACCACCAGTTGACCCAGTTATCCCTCTCAGAGGACTTAGAATCAACATACTATAGTGACGCAGCCACATCAATGTTTATGGCAGCTCCGTTCACAAGAGTCAAGCTGCGGAAGCCACCCAGGTGCCCTTCAATAGATGAACGGATAAGGAAAAGGTGGTACATATACACAGTGGAATATCACTCAGCCATAAAAAAGAATGAGATTATGGCCTTTGCAGGTAAATGGATGAAACTGGAGACTATCATGCTAAGTGAAATAAGTCAATCTCCCCCAAACAAAGGCTGAATGTTTTCTCTGATATGTGGAAGCTAATACACAATGAGAGGGAAGAATAGAAATTCAGCGGATTAGACAAAGGGGATGAAGGGAAGGGAGGGGGCCAGGAGTAGGAAAGACAGTGGGATGAGTCGGCCCTCACTTTCCTATTTCATATATGAAGACACAACAGGGTAACTCCACACGACGCACAACCCCAAGAACGGGAAGCTAGACTCCGCATATGTACGATATGTCAAAATGCACTCTACGGCCACATATAACTAAAAAAGGACAAGTAAAAAAATGTTTAAAGGAAAAAACAAGAAATCTGTAGGTGCTGTGTGTCCCTGGTTCTGGCAGAGAGCTCTCAGGGCCCTTGGAATTTCCCAGGGGACAGGAGCACCTTTTGTTTTTCATAACAGACTCCTTCTCACCATACCTGAGTTGACACTGATGAGGTGACTTGCTGGTCCCCTAGGCAGCTTCAGGATGGCCAGAGGGACCAGCCACATCATGAAAGGTGGGAAATTACAGCTCCATCCCTGACCCCTGGGGAGAGGAAAGGGGCTGGAGGGGGAATTAATGACCAATGTCGGATGGTTGAACCAACCACGCCTACACAGGACTCTCCACAAAACCCCTGGATGACTGGGTGCAGAGAGCTTCAGGGTTGGGGAGCACCTCCGGGTGCTAGGAGAGGGGGCTCATCTGTCTGGAGCCGGTGTGGAAGCTGCTCTCACCCCTCCTCGCGCCCCCTGCCCCCCGTGCCTCTTCCTCTGGCTGTTTTACAACCTCCTTTATAATAAACCAGTAAAGTAGAAAGCAAAGTGTTCCCTGGAGTCCCAGGAGCCATTCTAGCAAGTTACTGAATAGAAGAAGGGGGTCGTGGGAGCCTCCAACTTTGTCGCCAAATTGGATAGAAATGTGGGTGCCCTGGGCACCTGTGATTGGCATCTAAAGTGGGGGAACCTGGGCTGGGGCAGAGCTCAGTGGTAGAGGGCTTACCTAGGATGCATGAGGCCCTGGGTTCCATCCCCAGCCCGAAAGTAGGAAGGAAGGAAGGGAGGGAGGGAGGGAGGAAGGAAGGCAAGAAAAGCAAGCTGTAATGTGGGGCTCTCCTCCCAGACGGAGTCCTCAGCCTGAGGCTTCTGCCTAACCCCTGGTCACTGTCAGAATCTATTTGACTGGTGGGGCACCCAGTTGGTATCTGGAAAGCCAGAGAACTAGCTGGTGCAGGAGAGAAAGCCTCAGACTTCATCGGTGTTAGAAGCGTGGCAAGGATGGAGCTTAGAATCATGACCCGCATCTTGCCATCTGAGTTAGGAGCTTCCGGGGACACAGTGAAATGGACCATTTATCCGTGTGCCCCGGGCTCTGCTGTGTCCCCGGCACGGACCAAAGCTCAAGGAGAATAAATGGAGCATTTCAGGATCTGCTCCAACTCCCAAAGACACAGAAAAGACAGAACAGTGTTGACTGTTTAAAATGTCCCAGAGAAAAGTCAAAAGAACATGAGCCAGGTGTGGTGGCACATGCCTGGCTGGAGTCCAGCAACTCGGGAGGCTGAGGCAGGAGGATCCCTTGAGCTCAGGAGGGTGAGATCAGTCTGGGCAAAGTAGCCAGATCTGTCTCAAAAAAATAAATAAATAAAAATAAAAAAGACGGAATCATATACATACACGACACAAAATTCAAGTTTCTCTTGATGCCATAGTAAGAAATGAGAGCTAACGCCACACGTGCAGTAGTAGAATCCGTCAGTGTGGTGCCCTCAGTTGACAAATACTCTGCCCGCTCATCCAACTCAGTCCTCCTGCTCACGGTGACAAGTATGTACCTTTCTGTTGCCAGAAGATGAATGTCTTAACTCACCTTCAATTATTGGATGTATTGGTCACGGTCAGCTATGGTTTCTTTCTCGGTAAGTGTGATTATTAGGAAAAGATGTGAAAATCAAAGTCTACAAGCTTGGTTCAGGCTATCTAAAAATCATGCATACAGTGGCACAATGTGTGAGTATTTTAAGTACAGAAGAGTCAAGCTTAGGGGACACTGAGCACCTTTCTTATCTTCTAATGATAGAGTCCAAATAGAGGGCTCTCAAGTATCAAGTATTCCTTATCACAATCAATGAGGAGATGTTATGGTTTTGAGCCAGAATATCACACATAGTTTGAAATTTGTGATAGATAAACTAAAATTTAATTAATTATTAAAGGTACTGGAGATCTAGCCCAGAGCCTCACACATGCTAGGCAAGCACTCTACCACTGAGCTACATCCCCAGTCCAAAAAGTTATGATGTTTTTATTTTTGTACTGGGAATTGAATCCAGGGGCACTTACATCCCCAGCCCTTTTATATTTTATTAGAGACAGGGTCTCACTGAATTGTCTAGGGCCTGGCTAAGTTGCTGAGGCTGGCTTTGAACTTGTGATCCTCCTACCTCAGCCTCCGGAGCTACTGGGATTACAGGTGTGCCCACCCACACCAGATCTAAAATTTGTGTTAATGTCTGAGTAGCTTAAGGCACATCTGAAAATGTTGAGTTCTCTCTGTCAGATTTGTAGGGGTTGGAAAAAGCGTGAAAAATAATGCTCTTGTTCTTATTGGAGCCACTGTTTTGCAGAGAAGAATCATCCATGCAGCACAAGGAGTTTCTGTTTTAGGAAAAAAAAAAATCTCTGCAAAAATTCTGAAAGCACAAAAGAGGTAAAATACATCCGAAATCTTTGCAACTGGGGAGGGGGAATATTGATTTCCTAGTGAAACTGTCACTATCAAATTATTATCTGCTCACTCAAAACAGCTTGAGGAAATGAGAACATACCTGAAATTCAAAGTTAAACATATTTTATTTCTTGGAAAACAGTGTTTATCCTGAGGAAGTCATGACAAGTATATTTCATCTGCGAATAAAGGCAATTTGGAGGGTGTTACCGGTAGACATAAAGGAGAACTGATTCTAACTTATGAATCTATTGATGCCTATAGAAGTTAGCAAATTCAGAAATGAAATTACCGGAAAAATAAAACCTGAAATGTTGTCGGGCTTTGGAGATGAAATCAATGTTGCCTAATTCAATAACGTGGGACAAGGCCAAAGCCAGGCATTTGAAAGTAGTTTAGGTATGAAAAGTCTCAATTGCTATCTCAATTATGAGAGTCCCTTAGATTTTGCTGGTATTGCAAACAAATGACAAAGATCACCTTATGCGTGGTCATAAATAGTTCACGGCAGCAAATCAAAGTGAGATTCAACTCTGGGGCTGGGGGGTGGGGGACAGATCTGTAAATGAAGTCTTGGCAAACGGGTGGAAGATTTTGCAGGGGGTGAGGAGAGAGATCCGAAGCCGTCCGGGAGGACAGACTCATCGGTGGTACTTGGTGATGCTGAGTCTTTTGCATAAAAATGAAAAATCTGTGCAATGCTTTGGTGGTGTTCAATGCTTTGTTCTGAGCTACCCATTCATCTGGGAAGAGATTGGCGGGTTCCCAAAACACAAGTAACGGGAGTGGCGAAGAAACACGCAGGATGCCCGGGCAGTTGCTCGGATCCCATTGGGCTGTACATCACCAGGTTCTTTTCCTGCTATGACTGAGCATCTTCCAGTCACTGTTGAAACTTGGGAAGCAGCATTAAGAGATCACCCGACACGCAGGTGGCCCATGAATCGCGCATTCCTTTACACGTGCTAAATGTTATAGGAAGCTTTTTCTTTTTATTTTTTTTCCCTCCGATGTGCTTCAAAGTGAAACCATAGACAGATCTTCGTTGCTTTCAAAAGTACAAGCAGATTTTCACTGTTCATCATCTCGGAGAAATGATGACTGTTTCAAAACCATTTGATAGAAAGCAAAGGAAGCGTGCCAGAAACTAATCGTGGGGGTTCAAAGTAAAAATGACAAGAAGAAGAAGACGAAAAAAAAAAAAACTTCCCTTCAGAGAGGAAAAATTCTGGCATGAGTAGTCAGGGTGTGTGTGTGTGTGTGTGTGTTGGGAAGATGGTGGAAATTCAGACGGTGAAATTTCCTCTATTTTTTCAGATCAGTAATCAACAACAGTATCCAACCTATAAATATTAATAAATTTACATGCACACATTTCTGAGGATGATTTTAGCAAAAAAAAAAAAAAAAAAAAAAAAAAAAAAAAAAAAAAAAAAAAAAA
>NW_026000185.1:28805493-28811209 GCF_001458135.2 Marmota marmota marmota
GGAGTGGTAAGGGGATGGGACACATATGTAGAATTTTCCTACATATTTTTATAATACTATCTTATTACCTATACAATACTTGTGAAAAGAAAAGGTTACAAACAGCATGACAGGAAGTCAATTTTGAATAGATTCTAGAACAGAAAAATTTGACTTTATCTGCTAATCTTTTAGATCTCTTGTCAATTTTCACTTATATTTCCAGGACTCATTATTTTTTCTTTCTTTAGTTTGGTACTGGGTATTGAACTCAAGGGCACTTTACCACTGAGTTACAACCCCAGTCATTCATATATATATAAATAAATATATATATATATATATATATATTTTTTTTTTTTGGTACCAGGGATTGAATCAGGGGCACTCCACCACTGAGCCACACACCAGCCCTATTTTGTATTTTATTTAGAGACAGGGTCTCACTGAGTTGCTAAGCACCTTGCCATTGCTGAGGCTGGCTTTGAACTTTCCATCCTCCTGCCTCAGCCTCCTGAGCTGCTGGGATTATAGGTGTGAGCCACTGAACCGGACTCATCTGTATTTTATCTGGCAACTCTATATAAAAGGTCAAAACAAGCCCCAGGAAGAAGAGTGAGTTGCCAGGTGGACCCAGGTGGGCAGTTTTGATGACACAGTGTCATGTTTGTGCTATATATTGAGGCCCGTAAAGTGTCTTTTAGTCCGTCATCTCACCTGAGATTCCTGGTGGCCCTCCAGGAGGGGACAGTCATGGGACACAGAAGGATGTTCCAATCAAAGATGGATAGGACAACACTCCCTCAAACACTGAAGCTAAATTTCCCTGTCACCTAGCGATGCCCTAGATACGGTGACATGGGAGCAAGACGTGTTGTGTGTTTGTGGGGATGTGGGTGTCAATGAACCTACCGCAGGCCGCTTCCATGAAAGCATAGCATGTATGATTATGTGCCGTGCATAATGCTTGGTAATGATAATAAATGACTGTCACTGGTTTATGTGTTCACTAGACTCTTTATTGTTGTTTGAGAATGTTCTACTTACAAATGGGTTTATAACAGTGGGCCATTGGCGAGCACCTCGCGTGTGACTATGCCCTTCCATGTCACACAGCAACGATGAAATGACCTCAGGACGCAGCTCTCAGAACATGTCCCTGTGTGTTACTTTATTCCCATTTCAGAATTGAAGACACTGAGGCTCGGAGGCGTGGAGGGTGCCTACCAGACAAGGGGCGGAGTCAGGACTCAGCCTGGGAGTCTGGCCTCCACTTCTTCCCCACGTAGGGTCTCTCTTGGAGACCTCAGCAGACCCCCCAAACCATAGCCCCAGTGCTTAGGGTCCCTGATCTCCCTCAGGGGGTCACCCAGAGGTTGATTTGCCTTGAATTATCCCTGCTTCAGATAGAAAGAAGCCACAGAACTCCAGTGACTACTTAGATCGTCCAGAGAGGAAGGCGGGAAGGTGGGCCTCACCCCGGCTCCGCACCAGCCCCTCCAGACCAGCCTGCAGCCAGGGGGCAGAGCGCGAGGGCTGTTGTATCAGGGCGAAGGCCTGGCGCTATCCTCTAGGTAACCACTAAAAATGTTTTTTCCTGACATAAATGTCAAAATATGTAGGAGAGGGTATGTCCTGCTGTCTACGATTTACTTTAAGATGCATTAAAAATATCAGATGGATCTATGGTAGGTGAACAGGAATGGGGTGAGGAACAATGGCCTCTTGGTGAGAGGATCTGGGTAGAGGTGCCTGGGTCGTCACAACGTTATCTCAGCCGTATGTCTGGAACTTTTCATAATAAAATATTAGAAAAGAATTTTCAGTCATTAAAAAAACATATCCACTCATAGAAACAAGGGACTATACACACCAGAGAGCTTGCAAATCTCCCCTAACCCACCCCACAGCAGGGTTTTGTTGTATTAGCCTTGATTTGCATTAATTTGTTAATTACAAATCTAACAACATTCCATATATATATATATATGTATTTTTTTCCTTTCTTTCTTTCTGCTTTTGTCACATATCAACCCCAGTTACCAGGAGCTGTGATAAGTCCCTTACCTCATTCAACCCCCATGCCATCCTGACACAGTCCCCCGTGTTGATGACAGAAATCCACAAATATCATATCCTGGCTGCGTGACGCTCATCACATGGAATTATTCAGCTATTATTGGAAATGTAGGTTGTTTCCTGTTCTCACTTTTATAAACAAAGACCCTGGGACACCCTGGGGCAGAAGTTCTGTCTCATCTCTTTCCCTCATTGCTTGGGACAGCTTCCTAACTAGAGTACTTCTCTTGTTCTCTTGCCCATTTAACAATTGCTACCTGGCCTGCAGGGACAGGGGTGAGGGATACTCGGGGTTGAACCCAGGGGTGCTTAACCACTGAGCCACATCCCCCCAGCCCTTTAAAAAATATTTTTATTTAGGGTCTCCCTAAGTTGCTTAGGGCCTTGTTAAATTGCTGAGGCTGGCCTTGAACCTGGGATCCTCCTGCCTCAGCCTCCTGAGCCTCTGGGATGACAGGCGTGTGCTACTGTGCCCAGCCTGCAGGTATTTTAAGGTCATTCCTGGGCTACCTCTTGGGGCCTCAGAGAAGCTTCCTTGGCCCACCCGGAGACTGGAAGGCCCACTCACTATGTCGGTCTCTGCTTTTCCAGCAGGAAGGGACAGGGACTGCACCCAAGTGGCGCACAGCAGGGGACTATGGAGTCAGCCATTCTCTGTCCACTGGAGAGGGGGCTTGTTGTGAGTGGTGGGGGGAGTCAGATGGAGAGCAGAGATTAGGGAGAATGATTTTTAATTTTTCCCTCCCTCCCTCCCTCTCTCTCTTTCTCTCGATCTCTCTCTGGGGATGGAACCCAGGGCCTCTACGTGCTAGGCAAGCACTCTATCACTCAGTGACACCCTCAACCCCCACATTTATTTTTGTCCTTGAATGGTACCGTCCAAGTTCCACTTCTGGTCACCAGGCTCTCCACTTGTCAGTATTTAGGAGAAATTTCTGATTGGTTTCTTCATCTCTGTTTTAAACCTGGAGTTTCCAATCAGACGGCGGCCTTGGTCTCAGGTGCTAATGGGGCCTGTATTGACGCCCAGGATCCCGGCAACACCACACCTGCTTCCTCTGCCTTTCCAGAGCAGGGGTGAAGCCCCGGAGAGCCGGCCACCTGGGCTGGAACCCAACTCTGCCAGGCACCCCGGGATGCCTTGGGCGCACCAGTTCTGCTCTGAGCCATTTCCCATGAGCCAGGCAAAGGCGTGGGCTGGGGTGCCGGAGAGAGGAAGCCCACTGAGGCCCGTGGCCAGGGCCCATCACACAGTAGGTCCTTCACGTGGAGAGCGGGATCGGCCACCCCGGCCCCCAGCCTCCAGGGGTAGGTCGCCTGGACTCACAGACTTGGCCCTGCTCCATCTCCCCGGAGCCTGGTGGAATGTTTTCTCTTCCCTCCTCCTTCTCCTCCTCTTCCTGTGACTGTCTGTGGGACTCCTCCAGCGTCCTGGGCTCCCCCCGGGGCAGCCCGAGCCCTCTCCCCGCCCAGCCCTTGCCCCCCGCCCACCAGGCTGTTTCCAATTTGGACGCCCGCATCTTGCCCCTCAGATCACAGCCACCTCTTTGATGGAACTAATGATGATCTAGGGCCCTGGAGCCCCGGACCTCCCCAAACTGAGATAAATCCTGCCTCTGCACAGACAAGGGGCCTCTGGCCCGGCCTCAGATCCCCTCCTCCAGGCCGGCTGGCGGGAGGTGCCTGTGGGAGCCCCCTCCTGGCAGGCGGCGAGGGCCAACCCTGGGTCCAGGGAGACAAGAAGCGGTTTCTCCAAGGCCCCGAAGAGGGTCCCACATCCTGGTGGGGGAGGGTGGCGGGCTTGTGAAAGGGCCATTTATGAGGATGCCTTATCCCCTTAAGACAGGGCACAAGCTGGAGCAGGAAGCAACTCCCTCAGGCCAGCTGATCATCAGCCTCAGTACCAGGACAGTCCCAGGCTTCTCCTTGCAAGGCTGGGGACCCAGGAAGAAGGAGACTCGAGAGGCTCACAGCAAGGGAGGTAGCTTGGTGACGGTCAGGAGGCTGGGGGCTGTGGGAGCTGGGCAGTCCTTCCGAGAGAGTCAAAATTTCAAAAAAACAACAATAAAACTATTAAACCCTAAGCCATAAAACTTGTATATGTGCCAAAATTAAAAACAGCTCCTTTCTAGATGGGAATATATATATTCAGATGGGAATACTTTGGATCATTTCATCAATGAAACATCTTTCCTTCTCTCTGTTCTGATGGTGCCACGTGCCCTGCTCGGGTAAGTTGCCCAGCACTAAGTGGGAACTCTGGAGGGTAAAGGGGAGGGGGGTGTGTGCACCATCCACAGGGCCTGGGGGAGTGCAGGGATGGCTGGAGCTGGCCACGTGGCCTTCTGGGTGCCTAGAGGTGGACGGCTGTAGAGGTGTGCCAGCGCAGGCGGTAACTATCTATTGGAAAATACAGTTGTCCCTGGATATGGGTGGCCCCCAGAGCAGGGACTGCGCCTCCAGGAGGTGTTCAAAGCAGATATTAGTTAAGGCCCGTCCAGGGACAGAAGGAAGAGGGCCCAGGAAACCACATGCAGAGATCTGGTAAAGCCCAAGGAGACACCACCAGGTAGCAAGTGGACCCTGCTCAGCCCCTCTAGGAAAACTTCTCTGTCCCCCGGGTCTGAAGCAACGCGCCTCCTTCCTGTTCCTCGCTACCCCCCCACCCCCACCATTCACCTGGACTGACATGTTATGTCCCTGCGCCAGGTGGGGGTGATGCTTCCAGAGGCTGGGGAGAGCTATGGGAGGGGTAGACTAAGGAGGCCACTCTCTGGAGAGGGCAAGCCCCAAGCCAGTGTCCCTTCCTCCCAGCTTGCCTGCCCTGCCCCCAGGTTTCCTTAAATCTTTCTCTTTCTTCTTCATCCCTTCCCCCAAACTGCCCAAATTCCACCTCCCATTTATTTAAAATCTTAATTAATTCAGGCATAACCAAAGAACATTCTGGGATGTCTGGGGTGTGATTGAGCTGAGTTTGGGCTCTTCTCAAACCTTCTGAGTATTAGCAACAGCCAGTGAGGAGGGAGGAGCTCACCCAGGTTGGTCTCTGGCTGCTTTTCCTTTCAGTAGGGACACCAAATAGGATTTAGTGAATGACAGGGGACTTGCCACTCAGCCACCTGCTTGGGTGGCTTCGGAGAACCCAGAGGCCTGAACAGGGGCTCTAACCATCCCCACTTGTGTGCCCCAATTTTCTGAACCCTGTTGCTTCTTAGAAGAAGCCCTGAGAGACTCCAGCTAGCTGGCCATGTCCCTTTGAAGAGACCAGGGGAAGGGGCCCAGCTCCTGAGCCTCGCTGGGAGCCAAGCCCTCCTTCTGAGTCTAGTCCCTTCACTTGGAGCGTTTCTCTCCTGGGGTTCCCTGTCCTGGAACCCCCCCCCCTCAGGTTTCCAGGTAAGAGCTGGTGGCTCCAGTCTCCTGTGCACCGGGAGCCCTGGAGGGCAGAGGCTATTCTGGATTGTTTTTGAAGCCAGCTCTTTGCTCAGGGCCTGGGAATACAGTAGGTGCCTAATAAATGCTTGCACTGACCAGCTCTGTGCCCAGCATCCTCTCTCAGTTCAGACAGGCATGACCCTGGGGTGGGTTTTGGGGGAGGTGTCCTGACCCTGGGAGAGGGTGTGCCGAGGCCTCCCCCCCCCCTCCGGGGGCTCATCCAGAG
>NW_026000185.1:28811922-28846460 GCF_001458135.2 Marmota marmota marmota
GGAGCCGGGACGCCCGAGTGTTTCCCAGTCTGCACAACCGAGTGGCTGGACTTGAAGGTTCCTGCCAGGAGGGATGTTCTGAGCTCCCTCTTGGCTCTTGTGATTCTAGATCTGGTCCTAATGGAGAGGAAAAGGACCAGCCAGCCCGTGCGTGGAGATGGGACGGGAGTCCTCCAGGTGTCCTGCAGGTCGCCAGACCCCTGTCCTTGCATTTCCGGTTTCCTCTGATCTTAACTCTGCGTAGTGCAAATACCTGCAACATGCTCGGAAAACACTTGTTGCAAAAGTGAAGGGAAAAGGAAGGACGTCTCCTGGCCATTCCCCACAGCCTTTGTATCCCCCTCTTACCCACTGTCCTGGGCACATGTGTCCCTGTGTGTCTTTGCTGTGCTGGTTTATGGGCTGTCTCTCTTTTTTCCGGCAGCACCCCATGGCAGTGCTGCCCAGCCTGGGTGCACCAGGGTCAGCTCGCCAGGGGCTCCCACTTTCAAAGCCCTGGGTCTGGTGGGTTCTAGTGGGGCCACTGGATCCCATTCCTGAGTGTTTGGGTGGTAGCCCACTAAAGTCAGGGATCCATGAGACCCACTCTCTGAGCCTCAGCCGGCTGTAGGAATCCTGTTTCTGGGTGACAAGGGCAGAGAACTCTTTCCCCCTCTCTGCTCAGAGTTCGGTCATGGCTCCATTGCTAGTTGCTGGGGAATAATTTCCCCCACCAGAGCCCAACTCAGCCGTCCCTACATCTGTTACTTACACAGTGAGGACACTGTACCTGTTGGGAGGATTTGGACAGAGGTTCCGAATTGGTCCGATCTGGGTCAGGCTTGAACCTGGACCCTAGACAGGCTAGAGGGAAGGACAGGGGAGCTGGCTGGCCTACACATGATTGATGATCAAGAGTCCGGACTCTAGTGTGTGGTCAGGAAGTGAGTGTCCCTCAGGTGGACGGGCATCTGGGGACAGGAAGAGAAGGGAGGAGGGAGGAGCAGCCTGGCAGCGCCAAGTAGAGTTTGGGATGGGGCTCTGGCTTCTGCAAGGAGTGGGGATGCCTGGTGCAGGCAAGGCCCCAGGTTACCAGGGTTCTGGGTAGATTGGCAAGGGCTCTAGGTGCCAGGAGGATACTGGGTACTTCTTAGAAGTAGCTACAGGGTCAGCCAGAGCTCATACCTGAGGGCATCAAAGGGTCTTTCCCAAGGAGCACTGGGAGGGGCCAGTTTCTGCTGCATTAGTGGGGAACAACCCAGAGCTCCTCATTCAGGACCCAAGCAAGCCCCTTAGCCCTGCTGACCCAGCTGTCTCTGGGCTATCTGGGGGTTATTTATAGGTCCCTGCCTGTTGCAGGGAGCCCCGTGCAAGCTGATTCACTTTCATTTGCCTAAATGGGCCCCATTTGGAAGCTCAAGCTGGGCAGTGGCAGGACAGCTGGATGTGACTGCTGAGGGCCTGCTTGTCCTGTCTAGTTTGGACGCTGGTGGCTGTGTGAACGCACAGAGTCCACCTGGTCTTGCTTTTCTTCTTCATTTGCCCAAGAGGCTGGCTCTGGCACCAACTGTCACCAAATGGTAAATAGCCCAACACAAAAGCCCCTAAGAGAGATAAGAGACACCCCTGTGGGGGGAAGGAAGAAAAAAACCCAACAGGAAGCCGAGCGGGTAAACCGTTAGTCGCGTTGCTGGCAGGGTTGCGTCTCTCTCTTCTGGGCATCAGAGACTGTTTTGGCTTCCTGGGTCCAGCCCCGGTCACAGAGAGGAGATCTCTGAAGGCCATGTGGTGATGGGCCCAGGAGACCAGTGACCAAGTCTGGTCTCTGTGAGAGAGATTTCTGTCTGTGATCTTCTGGCTCCTGCCTAGTGGCTATGGGGCCACTCTGAAGGGCTCACAGAAGGGACAGAGTGACCAGGAACAGAAACCCTGAGGTCAGACAGGCCCGTCTTGGTTCTTGGGAAACCACTTGACCTTTTGAATCTACTTTCTAAACCATGAAATGGGGATAATCATGCCCTGTCCTAGGGTTATCGAGAGGATTAGCTGAGATATGCAGATGAGAGCATGTTCAGTACCCGTCACAGCAAGGGCCCAATGAATGGCATTTGTTATTGTTTTCAGCCATGCTGAGCAAGGCATTAGGCTAGAGATGGGCTGGTTGGTGCATTTTGCAGACCTGGAGCTAGAGTGGGTCTCCCAGGAAGCCACCCCATCTCCAGCAGCCTGATTGTCATCATATCACAGGGGACTGATCAAGGCTCAGAGGGAAGAGAGAGGGAGAGACACTTACGTTCTCATACCTTGAGAAATGTGACTTGAGCACTTTTTAATTCAACCCACTAAGCACTGGTTGGGCACCCCGTGTGTGCGGGATCGGGGATTGACTAGCTGGCACAGCGACCAGGATACCCATCTGAGTCCTGTTCACTACCCTGTGGTTGGGGGGACAGGAACTGGAACTGGTGACTCTGCTCCAGGCTGAGATGAGGGAATGGGAAGTAGAAGAGAGGAGGGACCCAGAGCGAGGCTTAGGGAGGTGGCTGAGGGAGGCATCGGGGCACAGGAAGGGCCTGGGTGCTCACAGAGGCATAACCAGGGGACAGGGGACAGGGGGAAGGTCCCCCAGGGCTTGGACTTCATCACCAACTCCATATCTTAGAGGCGGGGGAGCAGCAAACCACAGCTAGTGACATTCCCCTCTGCCCAGCGTGGCCTGGCAGCCAGCAGGTTGAGGAAGGGGCTTCTCCCTGGGGTCTGCCCTGGGCTGCCTCTGTCCCCTTCCTTCCCACCAGTGCCTCTTCTGTCCCTGGAGTCTGCAAGAATGTGCTCCACTAGTGTAGGTCCGAGGCACCTGGGGAAGGTTCCAGGTTTTTCTAGACCTGGGAGAGGGGTGTGAGAGGAAGGGCCAGGCCATCCAGGTCTCTCCAGCCACAGAGGCTGGCCTCGCAGTTCCTCTGAAGAGCTGTGTCCCTGGACAGCAGGCCCACACCTGGGCTCTAGCAAAGGGACCTGCTCACCTGTCTGTCTCTCCCTTCAGTCTACTGGTCATTCACAGGTCCCCTGCTCACAGGTCTCCTCCCTGAAGGCCAGACCCAGGTACCCTGCTTCCCATATCCTGCCCCCTGCTCGTGCATGACCCAAGTCCTCATGTCCCAAAGTCACCTGGGACACTTTCTCATCTCAGGAAACATCACCACATCTCCCCAGGCCAGAGATGGGGGGAAATGCCATTTATTTATTTATTTATTTATTTATTTTTGGTGCTGGGAATTGAACCCAGGAACCCAGGGGCACTTAACCACTGAGCCATATCCCCAGCCCTTTTAAAATATATTTTATTTAGAGACAGGGTCTCGCTGAGTTGCTTAGAACCTTGCTACATTCATTGCTGAGGCTGGCTTTGAACTTGAAATCCTCCCACCTCGGCCTCCTGAGCTGCTGGGATTACAGGTGTGCGCCCTGTGCTTGGTGGGAAAGTGTCTTTGACACCTCCCTCTCCCTACATTCCATTCCCAATTTGACATCAAGCTGTGTAGATCTCAGCTTCAAAATACACCCCCCATTCTGCTTCCTTGCACCTTCTCTGTGGTTACCACCGCATCTCAGTTACCACTGTCACTGCCGTATACACAGGGTCCCCTGTTCTGGCCACCTTTCACCCTCTGCCCACCCAGCTGCCAGAGCTACTGAAACAAATGTCCACCAGATCACATTTCTTCCTGCTTAGAAATTTTTAATGGCTTCCCGTTGGACTTAAGATAAAATGATTCTCCAAGCCACAGCCCACAAAGGATATAGATGTTGGTTGTTTCTTAATATTCTGTCTCACTAGCCTTCAAGAGGGTAGGGACAGTGTCCAGTTCATAATGATGCACAGGTACATCTAAACAATGCAGACCAATGAAGAAACCCTCTTCCTCTCCCAAGTTCAGAACTTGATTGACAGAGGGTTGCACAGGAACTAGGTCCACTGAGATGGGAAGTGGCCCTTGCTGTGGGCAGCTGGTTGGAATGGAGCATGCCCAGAAGGGACCAAGACAGGCATGGTCACTTCCTTCTCCCAAATCCACCAATCAGATGAATCTGTCCAGTTCCCTGGGGAGGGGAAGGGGACATGGAAGCAGGAGGTAGATCCTTCAAGGGTGAGGAATAAATGTCTCCCCACTATAGACAGAGAGTCCAGTTCTCCATAAGCAGTAGCCATTATGATTCTGTTTCCAGTGTCCCTGAGTTTCCACCTGGTAGTTGACATTATTGCTAACGTCCTTCTGTCACGCAGGGCTCTGTGATTCTCAACCGGACAAGAGGCTTCTTGCCTCTCTCTGCACCAATTTGTGCTGAGTCAGGTGCTAGAAAATGCCATTTCGATCTTAATGAAATTGCTTAAAACCTTTGAAATCCACTTTCCCTTTTCTCACTTTCATCTCAGCAGGAAGTAAGTCCCAGTTGAGTTTCTTTTCAGTGTGGGGACAGCGCAGGCCTGACGGTTATGGAAGGGGCTAGGTTTGGGCAGCCGCAGTCTCCACTTAACCGGGGAGGAAGCTCTCAAAACCTCAGTTTCTCAGCCAGAAAATGGAGTGACGGCACTGATACTCTCGTCCTCCTTTTCAGAGCTGATAGAAGAAGCAAATAAAATAATACCCACGTGTAGCGGACAATCTTAGTTACTCTCTGCCGGGACCGTTTTCTCGATGCTTCTAACAGATCCAGTTCTTCTGGCCACAGTGATTGGTCCCATGGGTGTGGTCTCAGGACACCGCCTGGGCCTATCACAACTCTCCCCTGGGAATTTACAACCTGGGGTTTAGGGAGGGCAAAACCCCTTTTCTGTCCTGGTTACGGAGCTCTGAAGAGGTGACTCTGCAGCTTCCAATCGCCATGTCCCCTGCCTCATGGAGAGGGGGGTCTGCAGTGGTGGCAACCAAGACTGGCCCACAGAGAGAGGCAGGCAGGGCCCCCTCCCCCACGTCCCTAAAGGCCAGCATCTTCCTGCCTGACCTATATTTGGGCCACGTGAGTCACTACATTCTCCAGTTTTGCCTAATCTCCTGTCGCTTGCATCTGAAGAGTCCCAACAGCTGCCCCTTTGGGAAGTCGTGCCAGTATGGAAACGCTGCCCGCCCGTGAGAACATGGACTTTGCTTTGCCCCCTGCTGTCCTTTCAGAGTCCCTACAGTGCTGAGCACATGTGAGGTGCTTCTAAACACTTGTCCAATGAACGTCCTCCGTTGTTGCTGTGGCTCTGTCAGAGCAAGACCCCAAGTGAGGCCACCGTCCGAGTTTCAGGATTAAGATTCTGTTTCCAGTGTCCGTCTGCAGCTTGGGCCTGGCCAGCGGTTCAGCCTTCAGAAACCACGCTTGGACCCACGCCTTGGATTCAGGGTGGGCCAGCATGGTGGGATTCTCACGTGCGCCAGAGAAATCAGGTTGTGAGGGGCAGGCTCCATGCGCCCGGGCTCAGAGAGGATGTAGGTTCAAAGTCAGTTTCTGGATGAAGTGAACTTCTGCCCTGGGACTGGATTATTCCCTGCCTGGTGGACTTAAGAGGGCCCTGCAGGGAGAGGGATGGGGCTTGGTCAACTGGTCTCAGGAGGGAGCCTCATGGGATGCCCATCTTTCTCCTCAGACGATCCTCAAGCTGGACTGTTCTTCCAGAAGGACTGATGGCCAGTCAAGACCGGGTCCCTAGCCCCGGCTGTGAGGCTGGACTTCCTGAGACCATTGCTGATTCTGTTTTCCCAAGACAGCTCAGAAAGCTGGGGCTAGCGGGGAGGGGCCGGTGGCCGGGGCAGTACTGTCCTGGCCCTCACTCCCTGGGGCTCCAGCTCAGTTCTGGTTTGGTCATTCTCGCCCTGGCCGCCTTTGATTTATTAGCTGTGGGATTGTCAGATGGTGAAACGAGGCTCCGGAGTGGCCAGGAGGTTGTAGGAATTCATTTCACACTTGACTATTTTTTCTCACACCTACTAATGTCCTCCACGTTGGGCCTAAAGTTCCCGGCCTCTCCCTTCCTACAAAAACGCTCGGAGACGCTCTTACAAAAGTGGGGCGGGTGTGGGTGGGAACCCTTCCAGCAGTAGGAAGCCTGTGAGGGGCTTAGGGTGGGGAGAGGGGAGAGGGGAGGTCAGACCTGGGGTCTCTGGGCTGGAAGGCAGAGAGTGTGGCTTCTTTCCACCCTCATGACTGTCCTCTGAGATGGCTCCACCACCTGTAAAATAGACACGGTCAGCCACCCCCTCGGGGTTGTGGGGAGGACAGAATGAATCATGGTGTGGGTGCTAATGCCCGGGACAGTGGCGTGTCCCTAACAAGGCCTGGATGTGAGCGGCCGAATCTGTCTTTAATCCCCCTGCGGAAACTGGACCAGAAAGTGGTTTTCCGGGCCAAGGTCTCTCTGCCCACTTGGCCAGCGCTCCCTTTCCCTTGAGTTTCTGTTGAAATTTTACAGCTTGTGAGGATTTCCACCGCCCGACTCCTCACGAAGCAGGACCTTGCTGGGTCCTTTCCTGACACCAGGCCTGACGCTCTCTCCTCTCTCCTGCCATTCACTCCTCTCTGTTGCTGGGGACAAAGGCAGGAGGACTCCAGGGGGTCTCCAGGGTGTCTGCCCAGTAGCTTCCACGGGTCATAGCCTGCATCCAGTTCACACATCCCCCCAATACAGAGACCTTGACCTCCCTGAGAGAGAGGAGGCAGGTGACGGCTGGGACGAGGAGGACACTGGGCAGGAGGAACAACCTGGGGAGACTGTCAGGGGCCCTTCCTGTTTTGGTCTTGCCCTCCATGACCAGCAAGTCCCTGGGTCCCCAGCCGTCCAGCCCAGCCTCGTTGGGCTGTGAGGGAGGGCCCCGGGGGCCTGCTGACTTCCAGAAATGTCACCGAAGGGTATGTGAGTGCCATCGCCCTTCCATGCCCCGGTTTAGAAAGCCTGAGATGTGACACTGCTGGCCCTGTGACCAAGTGACGGAGCCTCCACGCCCATCCCTGGCAGGAAGTGACTGCCCTCACTAGCCACAGGGGTGTGCGTGTGACATGAAAGCCATGCTTGTGTTTGCCTCATCCTAGCTGGGTGACTCTGTGAGGTGACCATGGGGTCACGTCTTCCCTCTCCCTGTACCCGATCGCCAGACACATGAAGGACAGACATCATGCTTCAGAGCAGCCACGTGGCTGGGGCTGCTCAGGTGGGAGCTGCTTGTCCTCTGTGCAGGTGGCTAGGGTGCACCTGAACAGCCGGTGGGTAACAAGAATAAAATCGCTGAAGCCGGTCGCCCTTCCCTCGCGCTGGCCATGCTGAGCGATGTCAGCCATGAACCAGGCTCAGCCTCTGGCTGTGTCCTGGGGGTGGAGCAGTGGGCAGCAGACAGCTCACGGTCAACGTGGGATCCGTTTCTGATTGATGAGGCCCTCCACCAGGGCAGATGGAAATGAACTTGGAGCGGTCAAGGGTCAAAAGCAGTCCAAGCGTCTGTCCATCAGGGACAAAGCTCTTTTGCTTGGAACCCTCCACGGGCTTCTTCCCACAGTGCTTAGAGGACAGGGGCAGGGACCAGGCCCTGTGGGGCCTTGTAGACGGGGGCAGAGAGTTTGGCTTTAATTATAATCACAGAGGGAATCTCTCTCTTGGACGGTTATCACAGAGAAGGGCCAGGACCTGATTTATATTTGGGGAAGATGCAGAGTCCGAGAAACAGAGAGCAGGGAGGGGCTCTACTGAGACTCGGGGACAGCGTTCTGACACTGTGTCTACAAGGGCTTTTGGGATGTCCTCCATGGGCCAGGCCCTGGGCTGGCTGCGGGGGATGTCAGTATAGGAGATGCAGTTAGGCCCTGCCCTCGGGCACCGCTGGGCCTGAAGAAGGGGATGGACATGAACTCAGTCATTGCGACATCACTGATGCACTGACCGGAGCCAGCAGAGAGACCCAGAGTCCTGGGTCACAAGCGTTCAGTAGGGGCGACCGTTCCTTCAAGAACGGGTTTCAGGAAATGAATGAGCTAAGGAATGGGTTGCCAGGAAAGCAGGAGGAGAAGGTTCCAGAAGCTCAGAGGTGAGTGACCTGAAATAAGACCGGTGGGTCATCCATGGGGGAACCATGTGGCCATGAGCTGCTGAGGCCTTCGGTGGGGTCAGGCCCCTGGGGTCACATCCATCCGGGTCCAACAGCCCGTCTTTATGTCCAGAAGGCACTGCCGGGCTTCAAGGGACCCTGATTGAAACTCTGTTTTAAAGAACGACGTAACGGAAAAAAGCACGGGCCTGGCGAAACCCCGGGGAGCCCCAGACGGGCAAGTGGGGGCTCAGACTCCCGGGCTCCCAGCGGCACAGCCACAAGGGCCATGGGAAGGGACAGCCCAGGGCGGCCAGAGGGAAGTCCTGCGTTTCTTCCTGCAGGACCCACCAGCTCAGCCCCAGTGGGCACCAGGGCGCGGCCCGGCTGTGGCACGAAGGCGCCAAGAGCTCTGAGCTGTCTCTTCCACACACAGTGACCGCAGCCTTTGGTCTTGATAAGTAGATGACGTTGACTCATGGCTTAGGACTTCGAGTCACAGAACCACAGTCTGGCTCGGGGTGTTTCGCCGGGGAGTGGAGAGACAGCTGCTTGAAAGGCAGCGGGGAGGCCCCCAGCCTGGATCACCGGAGATGCTGGCAAGTCGGTGCCCTGTTTGCCTGGCCTGGGAGAGCGCGGCTCCTCTGCTTGGCTCCAGCTGCATGCACCGAGCAGCTGGAGGACTGAGAGGGACTGTGGAGCCTTCCTACGGCCACAGAGCTCAGAGAGCAGAGTTCGTGCTTGCTTGGTTTGCTTTTTGAGGTGCTGGGGATGCAACCCAGGGCCTCTAGCATGCCAGGCAAGCTCTGTACCCGTGAGCCACATCCCTAGCCCTGTTTTTCTACTTTTAAACACCAGCTTTATTGCAGGAGCATTTGCTTAGCATTTAATTCATCTATTTCACGCGTCCAGTTGGATGGCTTTCAGTGTACTCAGAATTATAGGACTATCCCCACCATCGATTTTAGGACAATTTTGTGACCTCCCTAAGAAGGCTCAGTCCCTTTATTGGCCTCTCCTCATTCTCTCCCCTCACCCCAGCCCCTGACAACCACTGATTTACTGTCTCTATGGATCCGTCTGTTCTAGGTGATTCATAGGAATGGAATCGTGCGATAAGTGGTCCCTGAGGACTGGCTCGTCACTAACGTGTGGTTTTCAAGGTTCCTTCCGGTGGCAGTCCGGATCAGCGCTTTCTTTCTTCTCATTGCCAAGTGGTCTTCTACGGTGTGGGTGCGCCGCGTCCCGTTTATCTGTTGATCACTTGATGGGCCCTGGGTTGTTTCCACCTGCACAGTTGCTGTGACCATTCACGCACAAGTTCTCATGTGGGCCGGTTTTCACGCCTCTTGAGTGTGCAACTAGGAGTGGGATTACTGGGTCGTACAATCATCCTGGGGTTCATCTTTTCAGGAAAGGCTAGACCATCTTCCCAAGTGGCTGCACCATTTTAACACTCTTGCCAGCAGCTCACGAAGGTTCCACGTTCTGGCCTTTACCACCACTGTAAATGGAAGTTCTGTGACTCTATGCTAGAGAAGTGCTCTACCACGGAAATATACCCCAGCCTCAGTCCTCCTGAGAGATATCTTATTCAGAATCTTTGCCTATTTTTTAAAAGGCATGTTTGTCTTATTATTATTGAATTGTAAGAGCTCTTTATATATTCTTGATACAAGTCCCTTCTCAGGAATGTGATTTGGACATGTTGAGTGGACCTTTTTGGTCCCTGAAGATCATCTGGTTGGGTGGATTCTTTGCGTTTTCTTGCAGTGTTAATTCATCGCTGTGCTGAAGATAGAAAGCATGATGAATTTGCCAAATGCCACAGTGATCTTTGTTTGAGGTTAAGTGTCATGAATATATATGAAATATATAGGTCAAGTGTCAATAGTAGATGTTAACCATCAATAATAAGTTGTTTAACATCAATAACAGATGGGCAAAAAGTTCTTACAATTCAATAATAATAAGACAAACATGGGCAAAAAGTATATATGAAATAGGATGTTTACATAGTATCAAATTATTTCCCCACAGGATATTTTTTAACAAAGGGGAAAATAGTAATTTCATGCTGGAGAAAGATGGCAAAGATTTTTTTTTTCCAGCATTGGGGGATGGAGCCCAGGGCTTTGGGCACACTTGGCAAGTGCTTTACCACTGAGCTACATCCCCATCCCTGCAGTGAGCATCTTAATCCAATAGTCACAATTGACCCCCTGTACCCCTTAATGAGAGGCACTAGAGAAAGACACAATTTGGCTTTTGTGGTACTCTCACCAAAAATGTAGAATTGGAATTTAGAGGTGAGGAAACATTAATAAAGGTACATGGAGGATCATTCCAGAAAATAACTGGCTGGTTCTGTTCACAAGTGTCAAGATCAAAGACGGAGGACGTGCTTCAGATTAAAGGAGATTAAGGACCCTTAACAACTAAAAGCCAAGTGATTCTAGACTGCATCCTGGGTCAGAAGAAGTACACAGTGGGACCCCTGGAGAAATTCAAATGAGGTTTGTAGATTAAATTATGGTATCTCTTGCTTTTGAATCGTCACCCTGCGAAGATGCTAATATTTGGAGAATCTGCATAAAGCGTCTACTTTGTACTATTTGGGACTACTTTGTACTAATTTTACAATTTTCAGAAAGTCCAAACTTATGAAATTTCTCAAAATGAAATGTCAACACCATTCCCACCACCAACAGGAACAAAATCTTGCTTTCCCATTGTCCAAGGGAGGAGACCCAAACTCTTTTTTTTTTTTTTTTTTTGTGGTGCTGGGGATGGAACCCATGCCCTTTTGCATGTGAGGCAGGAGCTCTACCAACTGAGCTAGATCCCCAGCTAGAGACCCAGATGCTTTAGCCAGCTGGTCACCAACCTCACCGACAGGTCTACAGCCCCAGAGCCCACAGGCAAAGCTGCCTGTTGTCCTGAAGCAGTGGGGGTTACCTGGACAGGTTTCAGCTGGAAGGGGCCGCGGTCAAGTCCACTGAGTGTTGGGAGGTGGGTCTGACTGCATATAGGGAAGCCGGTTGGAAAGTAACTGCAGGAGTTTAAGACAGAGGTAATGAAGGCAAGAATCTGGACAGAGGCGGGAAGAATTCACTCCAGAAATGTCTGGAAGGGGAAATCAGTAGGACCTGGTGATGGAATGCGGGTGAAGAACAGATGGGGGTTTCCAAGGGTGACTTTAATGTGACTACCACTGGGTCCATAGGACAGAGAGAGTCGATGTCATCTGAATGGTTGCCCAGCGTGCAGGGGGTTCACACTTGTCCCTCTAGGTGCGTTCTCCACACTCCTCCACCAGCTCTGTGCCTGGAAGGTGACCTCTATGGATGGCCTCTCCCAGTTACATCCAGCCAAGGGGAGGGCCAGCAGGAGGTTAGGGGACAGGCTGACAGTGCAGTTGGAATATGTCTCAGCCCATTTTCTCCTGCTATAATAAAGTGCCCGAGACTGAGTAACTTATAAGGAAAAGAAGTTGATTTTGTTCTCAGTTCTGGAAATCAAGGTTGGGTGGCCATATCTGGTGAGGATGCCATACTCCACCCCAACACGGTGGACAAGCAGAAGGCCAAGTGGGTGCATGAAGGAAAGGTGGATCCACTTTATAACAATCTGCTCTCCCAATCACTAACCCTCTCCCAAGAGAATTCATCCAGTCCTGCAAGAAAGGCATCGGCCCCTCCAAATGTCCTAATCACTTCTTAGGACCCATCTCCCCACACGCTCCAATGGCGATCAAGTTCCACATCAGTTTTGAAGGAGACAAACCGTGCTGAGACCACACAGAGTATCAATTCCCCCAACGCCTACTCTTCCAAACTGGGCTCTGACTGTGTCCATCTGAGGCCTTTCTTAGTTGAGCAATTGAGAAGGGCCTTTCTTAGTTGAGGCCCTTCATGCCTGGGGAGTCGGGGGCCATGGTCAATCCTCACCTTCCTTTGTTGGTTCTCTTAGCTCCCACCTTTGTAAATAGTTCCCTTGATCCTCCTGTAAGTGCCACGTCTGTTTCTTACTGGTCTTCACTCATATGCCTGGCTGGTAACAATAATGCCCTCTGTCTTTCTTGCTCTTCCTCCAACACTACAAACGGTTGGTTAAGCTTTTGAGGAAGAGAGATTGTTGAGATCTGGCTTTACCATCATCTTCTTTTTATTATTTTATTTTTTGGGGGGCGGTTGAACTCAGGAACGCTTTACCACTGAGCCACCTCCCCAGTTCTTTTTCATTTATTTATTTTATTTTTTGAATTTTGAGACAGGGCCTGGCTAAGGTGCCCAAGCTGGCCTCAAACTTGCCATCCTCCTGCCTCAGCCTTCTGAGTCGCTGGGATTACAGGTGTATGTGCTGCTGAGCCCAGGTTTTACTGCTATTTTAAAAGGAACATCACTCCTGTGCTACCTGATCCCACACCTGGTCACGGTGAATCAGTGTCCAGTGAACCCTTGACCAGGCCAATCACAGTCCTTCCCTAGGCTATTTCAGCATGAACAGATGGGATTCTTGATGGTATCAGTGAGCTTTGGAGCCAAGTACCCCTTGTACCCACCTGTACCCTGAAGCCAAGTACCCCTTGTACCCACCTGTACGGAAGATACCTCAGATCCTCCCACTGCCCAAGTTGGCTGCCCATCACTGACCGCCTACAGCGTACGGCAAATACAGCTGCTCCCCCCTGTGGAGGCCCCATTTACCGAGATCTGCTTGAGGGGGTGATAAGCCCTGTGCTGTAGGCATCTGTCCCTGTCCCTGTGATTAGATTTGAACCTAAACCCTTTCTAGGCTGGACAATGAACTTTGGGAATCATCGGCTGCAGTGAGGAGCTGGAAACCCTGCAGTGAGTGAGACCTGAAGTGGGAGGGAACTTAGAACCAAGGCACACGATTCGTGGGAACTTGATCTCAGCCTCCACTCTATGGTAGAGACTTCTAGGAAGTTTGTTTATTTATTCATTTATTTTTGGTACCCAGGATTGCACGCAGGGGTGCTTAACCATTGAGCCACATCCCCAGCCCTATTTTATATTTTATTTAGACACAGGGTCTCACTGAGTTGCTTAGGGCCTGGCTTAGTTGCTGAGGCTGGCTTTGAACTTGTGATCCTCCTGCCTCAGCCTCCCCAGTAGCTGGGATTGCAGGTGTGCCCCACCACCACACTGGGCTGAGACGTTTGTTAAAAGCCTGATGCCTGGGCTCCTGCTCATTCAATTAAACCAGCATCCTTGGAACGGGGCCTCAGTGCTTGATTAAACCTTCCAGGTGACTCTAAGGTGTAGTCCAGGAGAGCGGGAATCAGCTGCCTGCTGCCCTGTTGGATGGGGCTCTGAGCACCTGGTACCTGACTAGGCGCTGCCGGGAGGGGATGGCACTGAGAAGAGGCAGCCGTGCCATTGTCTGCCCCAGGACCTGCTGCAGGTGAGCAGTCTCATGATCCTGAACAGTAATTAGAGCACGTGCGAGGCAGCACGTCATTAATTGGTACGCTGCAGGCTGCCCGCTCTCGCTGATCGGCAAGTCCTGGGAAGTGGAGAGGACAGAATCCCCCCCCACCGCCCCCGGCTGGTAATAACCCACGTGGTGCACAGCGCCTGGAACTGCCTGTGCTTTGCAGCCCCCCTCTTCCACCGCCCTGTGGGGCCCCAGGTGGAGGTGGGAACTACACTTGGCTCTGAGTGCGGGGTGGGGGGTTGGCATCCTCCTGGGTGAGCTCCTGGTCCTCATCAGGGCCTAGGGCTTGTCACAGGATCCTTGGTGAGTCTCACAAGCTTGGTCTGAAAGTCCTCTCGCAGGACCCCCGCCCAGGCCTGCTCACCTCCAGTATGAGGACCTCCCTTCCACTGGCCGAGATGTCTGGGGCTCCAGATTCTTCACCTCTGTCTCTGCTGCAGTGTGACATAGGGTCCCTGGGCTTCCAGGCTCTCGGGGGCCCCGTGGCTGCTGCGGCTCCTGCCCTCCTCCTCCTTCTTCTGAGGCTTGAGAATGACTGAACTTGACCCCACTCTTCACCTCCCAGAGCTCCCAGTCGGCTGGTAGAGGTAGATCCTAAAGCTGACCACCATGGCGTGACCTGAGTGGCGCCTCATAGCAGGGGACGGATGACTGGCCCTGTCCCACCTCCCGTCTCTCCTCTCAAGACCCCTTCAAGGTGGCTTTCCCTTCATCTCCTTGGCCAACCCCTCCAGGTGGAGGAGGCTGCCCTCATCTCTCCGGTCCAGCGCTGACCTATGCCCCTCTCGTCCCTGTCTGGCTCTGGCCTTCTTATCAGACCCGCCAACAACTCTCTGAGGCCCCAAAGAGCCTCTGTCCCACTCAATTCTGGGTCCTTGGGGTGCAAGAGGCACCAAGACCTGAGCTGAGAAGGTGACCTTGTACCTGCTGTTTTCAGAACCGGCACTAGAGTCGGCTTAGAAGCAAACCCTCCTTGTTTGGGAAGATGGATGAGGGAGGGAGCGAGGCCTCAGGGGCAGGATTGGAGGGGCAGGAGGAGGATGAGGGGGAGCACCCGGGCAGAGATGGCGGAGACATCCAGGGAGAGGGAGGCTGGTCCGTCCCTGCAATTGCAAAGCACATCCTTCTGTCTCAGCGTCAGCGAAACTCCTTCCCACGCAAATGCCTGGTGCGAGTGGGCTTGGGAATGGGACAGGAGGGAGTTTCCACATCTGGCGGCCGTGCTGGAGGACCAAGGCACCCCCAGGAAAAGCCGAGACTGTCCCTAAACTGAAATTTGGTGAAAGCGGAGCTCCAGGTCATGGGCCTCTGTGCGACGTGGCCATTTAAACCCCTATAACAGGAGGTCACAGACCTCTTAGGTAGGGAGTGCATGGTCTTCCAACATCCATGGTCTGGGCTGGAGGGTCAGCAAGACCCTGTGGCCCTGGCCTGCAGGACCAGGAGGTGGGTCTTGGGCGGCTGTGGCCCAAAGGGGTAGAAGCCATTTGTTCTTGGCCTCTGTGCTGACAACTGCTGGGTTTCTGTTCTCGTGAATAAAAGGCTCAGGGGTCACTCTAGTTAAACTGGGCTGACTGGGCTGTGTGAAATAACCACACGAGAGACACAAATACCTTTTTCTTTGGGGTCGCTGTGACGGCTCCTCTGACCTTAAGGGTCCCCAGAAAGAGAGAGAGTGAGAGCACGCTCTGACCCCTTTTATGGAGGAGAAGCTATTCAAATGAGGCAAGGGGTCAGGTTTCAGGGGGCTGAGTCTATCTTCATGATGTCCACTGTCAGCAGGTTGACGGACACCTGGGTAGGCCACACCCAAGGGCACAGTAAGAGAGGGGGACACACCCAAGGCACTTCCATGGAAGATTCTATCCTAAACAGGGCAAGGGGTTATATTACAAAGGAACAGGTGAGCGTAGCTTCACCCATGGGACTGTAGCAAGACACACCCATGCATGAGACACCGACCCTCGAACCCAAGAAGGGTGAGGAAAGCTCTGCCACATTTCTGCGACTGAGCGCCTCAGCACCCAGTCGGGGAGTATAACTCAGTCACCTGTAAGGTTGGCCTCCCACAGACCACAGCAGCTGGGTTGGTGGGACGAAGCTGCCAGATTCCTTCCAAGGGGCTCCTTGGAGACCTCCCTCCACCTGTCCCTGTGACACCAGAGAAGAGTGATTCCAAACAGACAGGCTTGACTTTTTCTCCAAATTTCTCAGAAAACAGCTATGCAACCTCCCTCCCCAACATTCGCCGGATAAGCGCCCCGGGCAAATGGCTGGAGAGGCCCAAGACTCCTAGACACAAATCAAAGAGGGATGGGGGGCGGCAAGGGAGCAGCTCTGGATTTACTTCCTGGGAGATGTGTCCCCCCTGCACGGGCTAACAACCCTGCAGCTGAGCAGTGGGCACTGGCCAGCCCCACGTGCAACTTTGCCACCACACAAGCCGAGCAGGTTCCCAAGGGCCTGGGGGACTCGAGCAGGAAAGTTGCTGCCCACGGAGCCACAGGGCCACTGGCGTCTGCTTTCTCTTCCTGAGTTGAGGCCACTGGCTTCTTCCATGGAGGAGCATCTTTCCTTCAGTCACTGGGCATTGGCCTCCGGGGACACCACTTCCCACTCCAAACCTGGCAGGTCCACTGCTGGTCAGCTGGAGCCATTCATGTGAATGGACACTAGCTGCAGGGAGTTCTGGGAGGGTGGATGTAGTGTACCAGGAGGGGACTTCCCCAGACACCAGGGAGGCTTCCGAGGCATTAGAGAAGACGGAAGGAAGGAGCCCTGTCCCATCAGGTGGGTGACCAGGAGGCAGGTCTGAAATTCTAAGGCCCAAGCCAGTCGCAATACAGGGGTGATTTGGTGTTGGCCTCAAATTCAGGCTGAGGAATCAGGGTCTGCGCCATCGCGGGACCTGGGTGGGCCAGCAGTGGGGTCTGGTCTGGTTGCAGAGGGACCTCGTGCTCTCTGTGGAGGACCAGGGCAGGGCCTTGAAGGAGATGTCCCCAATGGCATGGAGGGGAGGGCGGATGTATCCGTGGAGGCGTGGCTCTGTGAACCTTGGCGTCCAGCACCCCTGGCCACAGGTTTCCATCCTGGGTGGAAACATGGAGGAAGTGGGGACTGGCCATCAGCTGGTGAGGGCACCATCCAGGGAGCCGGGGAAGGCCAAGCTGCCCACTTGACAAATAGCTACAGAGAAATCACGGCCCGGGAGAGTATCAGGACAGGAGACCCTGGGACCACGTGGCCACATTTCCCTCTGTGAGCATTGCAGGAGACACCCACCCGTGGCCCTGGGGCTGAGTCTGTGACAGTGACAGTGTCGTCTCCCTTCCCTCCTGGGGCCCCCGGCTGGAAGCCCTGTCCCTCCCTTCCTGGGACCCTGAGGGGAGTGTGAGCACGAGGCTTCCTCTCGTGCCTGCCCCGGGTCCCCCCTGACTCCAGGGAAACGGGGTCAAACAGACAAAAAGCAGCTGCTTTGGTGCCAGGGCTCCTGCGTCCCTGTGGAGCAGACATTTGTCTGCCCGAGGAGTGAGGCCACCTGGTGTCCCTCCATGAGGATCTGTGAGTTTCCCTTGGGGTTCTTCATGTGCCATGACAAGGCGGAACAAGAGGACCCCCCAAGAGACCTGGAGGCCAGCAGTGTGTCCTAGGATCAGCGTGGACAGCCTTCTTCTAGAACAGGTGGCCTCAGGCCCCCGTCACTACTCTATCTTAGGGACCCCAGGACACCAGGTGCTGCCGGATGTGACTCCCCAAAGAGTGTCTGTCCCAGGCCGGTGGGTCTGGCCTCCTGTTTGTGACTTTCCATCTCTTTGGTAATCACATCCTCATTGCCGTCCCCAGTACAGGGGCCCCTGAGTGGCCCTGTCCCTATTCCATCTGCGGTCCCCCTCTTGGAGCTGGGGAGTCGGGGCTGCTCCAGCAGGGGTCCCTCCTCTCCCAGGCTTCCTCTCTTCTCCTCCGTTGTCATGGCGACAGCTGTTGACCCGCATGGTGGTCCAGGTAACGCAGGTGCGCCAGAAATGGCAGGCTCTGTGGAGGGGGAGAGCAGGGGAGAGCCGGGTGGGAAGGCTCCGTAGCCACCTCTGTGCCATAGCCCGGCACCTGCTCCCTCACCTGGGGATGCAGATGCCCCGGGCCTCTTGCTTTTCCTCAGGGGGATAATGGGACTCGCTGGGGGCTTCTCATCTGGAAAATGGCAGCTTCCTTCTGCAGAGGCGTCTGCACCGTTCAACCCGATCCCTCTTCCTCTCGCTGCCTCCAGGGACTAGATTAAGTGTCCGTTGGGGCTTTTGGCAGGAAGGGCCCTACCCATGGCTGCCACCCCACTCCCTCTCCGTGAGATGGATCTGCTTCCGTCTCAGGGTGGCCCAGGGAGGGGACCGGGCACCTCTGCGGCTGTGTGACTCGGGGCACCTCGTCTCGCATCTGGGAAGTGGACGCGAGAGCGCTGCTCACCTGGCGGGCTGCGGGAGGAGTGCAGGGCCTGGGGATGAGCCGGGGCAGGTGGGGGTTGCCTGCATCAGGAGGGTCCCCTGCTTCTGCCTCTGGGGGAGGCGTCACCTGCGTGTCTCAGGATTAGGCTCACACTCGGGTCCTTTCCCTGGAGCCTTTGTGGGGGGGAACAGTGTAGCATCTGGGGTTCCCTGACCCCTGCGCTGGTGAGAGCCCTGGGCACCTTCCCCCGTGGGTGGAGACGGCTCCCTGGTTCCTCTCAGTTCCCCAAGAGAGCAGCAGCCAGTCCGCCTGTGAGTTGGGAGAAGACGTGGAACCAAAATAGCTCTTTTCCATAAACAAAGCTGCTTTTCGTTGGGGGAATGTAAACAGGCAGATGCGTTAGGAGACGGTGCCATCCGGCTGCGCAGTGGGGGAGGCGACAACGGGAGGCCCTGGCCTGAACTGCCGCATCTGGGCTGCCCCTGGCCGAGCAGGGGAGGCCAGGCGGTGAGGCCGTGCCGAGCAGGGGAGGCAGGGTCACCTGGATGCCCTCCTGGGGCTCCCACGGCTCAGGAGTCTGGGCTGTGGCCCTGTTCCCAGGGCCTTGCGGGCTCTCCTCCTGTGACATCCAGCCCCCAGGAGCTGAGAGCAGCTCTTGAGGTGAGGGGACCTCTGGTCCCTGGGGCCCAGGGTGTGGCCTGGCATCCGAGGGAACACTGCCCATCCTGGGGGCCGCACTGCGCGGCCACCTTCCCGCTCCCTGCTGCCCACCCTGAGTCCCTGGCGTACTCTCCTCGCTGTGCCTGAGGCAGCCCCAAGTCCCTTGAGTGTGTCTGACGTCGGGAGGGGCCATCAAGGGCGAAGAAGGACCCTGGGGCTGGCATTCATGGGGCAGAGGTGGCGGGAGGGGATGCGCAGGTGGGTGAGCGAGAGATCAGCAAGTCTGTGCAGGCCAGCGGGGCCCAGGTGCAGGCCATGCTCGGTGGCTTGTGGTGTCCCAGAGGGTTACCGTCCAGCCTCAGGCTGCCGAGCCCCATGGAGACCCCTCGCCTGGCCTCTGGCAGCTGTCTGGGGGCTTCTGGGAAAGGGGCTCACTTGTGAGTTCACAGGTTGGCTTTGTTGAGCCCACAGACGTGTTTGGGGGGAGGGATGGTGGTCTGGCCTCAGGGTGCTGAGACGTCAGGGGACTATAGATGGTTCCAGAACAAGATGGGAACAGCACGCACGCAGTGTCCCCATTGCTCCCATGCTGGGCTGTGTCTGAAGCCTTTATGCCCCACTTGTTCATGGGCACCTGAGGCTGAGGAAAGGAGGGTGTCACTCATGCTGGCCGCCCTTGACCAGAGAAGTTGAGAGCCCAGCCTCCTTCAGTAGAGGAGGTGATGTAATGAGGTCCTCGTGATGGCAGAGCTGATCGGGCTGGGGCTGGGACTGCTCACCCCAGGGCCTGTCCACCTCCAAGTGGCCTCACTGTGGGCTCGGAATACGGCCAAGGGTATTTCCAGGCAGTGGAGAGGAGGCAGGTGACGGGGAAGGCACACTGGAGCAGGTGCAGGGTGGGTGCTGTCTGCCCACCAGCTTGCTCAGGGGCTGCCTGGCCTGGGTGCCAAGAGGACCCTTCCTGGACCCAGGCGGGAGTGAGGCAGCGGGCACAGCTGAGCCAGGGTTCCCGTAGGAGAGAGCGTCATCTCCTCACCTGGGCAGGTGGAACCCGAGGGTGACCCGGCTGGAGTCGGAACGGTCCGCCGGCCCAGTCTCTGGGCCTCTGAGGACAGCCGGCCAGGCCTCCTCCTATTAAGGTGGCACATGCAAAACAGCCTCCGGCAGAAGGGATGTGACAGTCCTGCAGACAGATGGGCACTTCCTGTGGTGAGCAGGGTGGGGCCTGTGCTATGGGCCTGCAGGGAGGGGACGTGGCTGCGCCCTTGGGTGGCCTGGAGTGGGGGGGGCAAGCCCAAGGGAGGGCGGGCCAGCAGAGGGGGCCAGGAGGCTGGGAGGACTGTCCCATGACCCTGAGGGGACCTTGAAAGAAGCCTAGAAGAGGCCAAGGGAGGGGAGCCAGGAGACAGAGGAGACCCAGCAGGAGGTGGGCGCAGTCCTGGGGACTGGGGACAGGCTGGGGACAGTCCTGGAGGAGGAAGCCAGACCCGCTGCTGGATGGCCTGTCCCCTGGGGCAGGCCTCGGTGGCTCTGAATGGTCTGCTTGAAGCTGAGGACCACTGTCCCTGTGGCTGTGGGCGTGAAGACCAGCTGGGGCCTGTGGGGTCGATTTCCATGAAGACCCTAAAGTCCCAGGTGAACCCCTCCTGTGTGTCCTCCTTCCTGTCTCTGTGGGTCCCTTCTTGTCCCCATTCTTGGTATGCAATGGTGGGAGTCTGTTCTGAGTGTCCTCAGGCCCCTCCCGTCCTCCTTCTCACTCTGGGCACCCTCCAGAGCCTCGTGGTCATGTCTGTGTCTCCCCTGCCCCCCACCCAGAGAATTCCTTCTGCAGCCTGAGCCGGAGCTGGCTCTCAACTGCTGGTCTACTCGTAACTCCTGGGATCCGAGACCTCCCATGGCTCACCAGTACCTGCTTGAGGGACCCTCGCTCTTGGGTGCCTGCACTGGCTAGTGTCTGAGCGTTACCCCTCGGCCTGCAGGGTGTTCCCCGCACGTGTCCCCACTGGGTCACCCAGGCCCTTCTCCCTGCTCTTGCCCCTCACTGGATGTTCCACCAGGACGTCCCTTCCTCTCCAGGGGTGGGAGTTCTCTGCTCCCTGTGAGATCACCGTCCACTTGGCTCTGAGGGTCTCTGCTCTCTGATCCCTCAGACCTTCCCCGGGACTCTCCGTGGGAGGCCCAGGAGGCTGGGAGGCTGTGTGGCTGTACCGTCTCCACAGTCAGTGGGGCTGCCTGGGCCTGACTCCCTGTTCCTCCCAGCGCTGTCCACTTCTGGCCTTGCCTTTTGGGCACAGCGATGCCCAGTTGTTCCATGACAGCAAGTCCCCAGTGGACTCTCTCCTGGCCTCCTCTGGGCCTCGCTTCTGCTGCGGGAGGCACCCTGCTACCCCTCCACTCGGCCTCTTAAAGGGGTGTTTGGGGTTCAGAGCAAACCTTGGGCCACAGCTGAGCTGAGTCAAGGATCCCAAGTCCACGTCCCAGTTTGCTGTGGGGAGGCTGCCGGATCCTGACCCTCCTCCGGGTGGCTATGGGGGCTGCCCTGTGGGGGACCCTCCTGCCTGCTGCCCCCCAGGGGAGAAGGAACCTGGTCTGGCCATGAGTCACAGTGTCTGCTTCCATGAGGTCACTTGTGGCCTCCTCCCGCGGGGGGCTGGCTAGGTGGCCTGGCAGCGGCTGGGACAGCTCAGCCCTGCCCTCCCGTCTCTGGCGGCAGGAGGCGGGCTATCTGCGCCATCATCTGATCACCCCGAGGTAATCGCTCTGGGTTTTCTCCGACATCTTGAGGTCTCTCTGGGCCCTTCCTCGGTGGAGCCAGAGGAAGCCTGGGGATGCTTCAGGGAGACAGCGACTGCTCCACCCGGCAACTCCCCGACGTGCCCGGGCTCCGAGACAGACAGGGAGTTTATGGCGGGCCCATTATGTCTCTTGCACAAACTCGAGTGTCGAAACACCGACGATGATGACAGTGTTGATATAACCTGTCGTCTCAGCACTTTCCTGTCATTACCAGATGTCCCAGCCCTCGGCAGCCCTGGCCGCCTCTGTCGGGGGAGGGCCCCCCAGGAGAACCAGCAGGGGGTGGGGCACCTGAAGGTAGATGAACATGACAAGACACAGGGGGACGTCCCTTGTCCCTCTGCCTGGGTGGAGGGCAGAGAGTCCCCCCTGCCCCTGTCTCTGGATGTGGGGACCGTCCTCCGGGGAACCTCATCAGGGCCAGCAGCTGGCTCTACCTGAGTCAGAGCTGCAGAGTGGCTTCCTGAGGTCCCCTGGCTTCATCCGGAGTCTGGCCTGTGCCCCTTGCCATGTCGCTGACCCCCCCTTCCTCCTCTTTGTGACTGAGACTGAGGTCCCGGCTGGGGATGCAGAGGACACTGGGGCCGGGGAGGGAGGGGGAAGCGGTTGTGGTGTCGGGGGAAAGACCCCCCCTCCTGGGACGTGGGACACTGAGCTGGCTTGGCGGTGGCCTTCAGGAGACCTTGCCCTAACCAAAGGGGGTGCTTCCGGTAGGGCCAGCGGGGCCAGCAGGCCAGGGCCCTCGGATCACTGGGTTTACGGCCACCTGCTCCCTCCCGGGTGACCCGGGGCAGCGGCTCCGCCTCCTGGGGCCTCAGTTTCCCCGACTGTGAAAGGGGCGCCCGCCGCTCTTCCTGCCTCGACCCCTACCCACCACGTTGCCCAGCGGCACCCGGGGCCTTCCGAGTCATCTGGAAGCCACGGGCTCCCTCGATAAACACCAAACCTTGTCACAGGAGGCGTCCGTGGAGGGGACTCCGGCGTTCGGTGGGGCTTGGACCAGAGGCGAGTTCTTACATCTGTTGCTGATTTGGGGAATTAAGTGGAGAAGTTTTCAGCTAATAAATGAGCCCCGAGGGGCTCCTGCTGCCAAGAGGGTGGAGCTGGGAGGGGGCTACATTTTCTTTTTAGTGCCTTCTACTCTGTGGCTTCTGGAGGCCGGTATCCCCGAGCTCTGGCTCCCCTTCAGGAAAGGCCCGGCTATCAGTCATTCACACCTTAGTGAGAACGGCTTTCCTGGGAAACCAGCCTAGGCTGTCCAGGAATGTGGGGCCCGACAGGGCAATGAAGCCACACCTGCGAGCTGAGCCCCCAGGCATGCTGGAGGTGACAGTGTCCCGTCTTCAGGTTGCACAGGCCCAGCGTGGCGTGGCTGTCATGTACCCATTTGCGCAGACCGCAAGGGTCCCTTTTTGCTAACGCTGCCCCTCACCCTCCTGGCTCAGAAGACAGACTGGGTCCCCACTGGGGGCTAGCCTGGGGCAGTGGGACCGTCTGTCCTGGATTCTGCTTACTGTGTGACGTTGGATGAGTCTTCTTCAATCTGAGCTTCAATTTCCCCATCAGTCCTGGGGACTTCAAGAGCAAGACTTTGGGGTTCATCAGGTCCCTCTGCAGAAGGGGACCTGTGACCATGTTTGCGCTGGGCTGGGGCACCGGCACACAGTAGGTGCCAACAAGTGGGTGAATCTGAAAGGATGGCTGGGCTCTGCTGCCCAGAAAAGGTGCTGGCCGGGAGAGCTGGGTTGCTGGGGGCCACTCTCCCCAAACGGTACCTGGCACAGAGGTCAGCTTCAGGGCTCAGCAACTCTCCTCCTTGGCTGCCACCTCCCTGGTCCAGACCACATCCTGGATCTATGGATCTGTCTCCACCGGGCAACCAGAGTGACTGTTTTCCTTTCTGGATAATCTGTTAAAATCCTAAATCACCTCAGAGAACGTCCCCACCCACTCCAAGCGTCTTAACAAATTACTGAAATCTTTCCCTTGCCCCTGATTAAAATCCAGACGCTTCCCCTGTGGCTCCCACCCTGTTCAGCTCCAGGGTGGCCCCAGGACCTTGGTGCTCGCTGTTCTTCTTATATCAAGTGCACCCTCACCCCCAGCTCTTGGGATGCCCCATCATTCTCCTCATAGATGAAATGTCAGATAAAATGTCACCTCCATCAAAGTACCCCTCCCTGGAGTTACTCATTATGTCCATTTATAGCCTCTAAAGGTGCTACGGTGTGCGTGCATAACAATCCCACTTCCTTAACTGTTACTCGCCCACTGGAACATAAGGACCTCGTCTTTTGTGCCAACCGCTGCCCATGGCACATGCTAGATGCTCAGTTATAATTGTCGAATGCATGAAGGTATCCATTGCTAAACAAATGCATTGACTGAAGACCTATGAGGGGCCAAGTAATTCACCCACAGGCCACCCTCCAACCAGGGCTGCCATCAGCTCATATGAGGGGAGAGGGACTAACTATTCCACCTGGTCCTGACCTGGGACAGGGCCCTCCAGGGGTGGCTGGGGGGGCTGGGGTACAGAGTGCCTGCCTGGCGTCCTGAGGCCCTGGGCTCCACCCCAGCGCTGCAAAACCAACTCCAAATGTCCTTGGTGATCAGTGTGTCTCCAAAGTTAAGAACAACTATCAGGGTTTTGAAAAAAAAATCTTTTAATTTCAAGACAATTTGAGGCTTAGTGAAAACCTGCCAAAAGAGGGGGTTCCTGTCTGCACCACCCCCAGCTTCCCCTCGAGTTAACCTCAGTGCAATCATCCGAAGCAGCGGAGTCCAGGGGCCACGCTCTAGGAAGCAAACCACGAACCCAGCTTGAATGGGGCTCCTTTTTCCGCAGAGGCCCCTTTTCTGTCCCAGGACCCTATCCAGGACCCCAAGGTGCATGGATCTGTCCCCGTGTCCCCCTCAGACTCCTCCCGTTGGGACCAGCTCCTCTGCCTTTGTTCATCGTTAGCAACTTGATGCTTGGAGAGAGCCCTGGCTCGGCCTCCAGTCCACTGTCCCTCGCTGTGGGCCTGTCCACTGTGTGCTGGTGACTGGACGGCCATCTCACCTTTGGGGTGGGAATTCAAAGATACAGGGTGGGGGTGCCCTTCTTGGTGCATCCGGGCTCTGTCACATTTGGTGACAATAAATATCTCGTTGGTTGGCTTGAGGAGGGCACAATCTATTTCTTCCTGAACTTTCTTCCATGAATTTTCCTCCTTTCTTCCCTCCCTCTCCCTTTCTATAACTTTTCTCTTCTTTCTGACGGGGACTCCCTGTTTTGCCCCAGCCTGGTCTCAGACTCCTGTCTCCGGCGATCCTCCCTACTCAGCCTCCCCGGTCTCTGGGACCATGGGCGTCCACCACCGTGCCCAGCGTGTCCACTGACGTTAGCATCCATCGATGTTCACATCCTTTGCAGTATTTATTACCAGTGTTTGTCCAGTGGCGAAGTTTCTACTTCCTTCTTCCCTTCTGGGTGATGTTTTACTGCACAGAAGGACCATCCTTCCTCTTCTGTTTATTATTTACCTAATTATTTTTTTCCCGTGTGGCTCTGCCCCTCTGGAATCCCTAGTAACTTGAAACCTGGGATCAAGACGGAACAGTGTAGGAAGGAGGACAGGCAGCGGGGAGCGGTGACTCCCGGCTGGGAAGCAGAGGAGGAGGGACGCCAGGATCCTGGGTTGGAGTTCCACCCGCCCTTTGGACCTGGGCCCCTGCAGCAGCCTCTAACCATTTCCCTGCCTCTGCCCTGGGCCTCCCATTTCCCCAGAGCTCCAGAGCACGTTAGATCCTCCCAGATGCTCCTCGTGCCCCTGGATCAAGCTCCGACTCTCGACCCTTTGCAAAGCCTCTTTAGGATTTGGCCGCTGGGCTGGTCTGTCCTGCCTCTGCCCGCTACAGCCCTCTGGTTCTACCTCAGCTCTGGCCTCTGACTGCAGGCCTGGTTCTTCTGCCAGGGACACCAGCTCTCCTTCCCCTTCCCAGGGCCTGGAGTTGGGGAAGCTTCATCCGTAGGCCTGTCTGGGGCCTGATGGGGAGGGCACACTCCTGGGACTTCTCCTGGGACTTGTCACTTGTGACCTGCCACTGCCCTGGGTCTCCCTCCTGGGCCAGTGCCTTGAGCCCCTTGGGGACAGGAAGTGGGTCTCTGCGTCCCCACACTTAGTAGGTTAATATTTATGGGACCGACGAAAAGTGAGCTCCAAAGTCCACAGTGTCTGCTGCCCTACTGTGCGAACGGCCAATGGCAGGGATGGGAGGAAAGGAGGAGGGGCAGGAGGGAGGACTTGGTGCCCACTGTTTATGAAGCAGCAGGTGCTCCCCACTGGATCTCGGACCCCAGTCCTCAATGTCATTCCGTAGATAAGAACGTGGAGGTCCAGAGAACAGAGGGGACTCATCCAGGGTCACATGGCTGGTTCACACGGGAGCCATTTGTCCCCGAGCTATGGAACACCAGAGCCTGCACTGACCACTGCCCCACCCGGCCTCCCCCCACTCACCAGGAGCCGGATCCTGTCCAGACTCAGCTTCCTCTGGACACCAGACCGGGTGGCTTTGCGTGACTTTTTCCCTATGTCATTAATTGTCCTCAGACCCAGCCTCCCTGGGTGTTTCTGTTCCAGCTAAAAGAGCAATAAAAGATGGCATAATTGGAGGACCAAGGCGCTGCCGCGCCAGCCCGCCCCAAGGAGCGGGTGCCGGTAACTTGGGTGTGATCCACGGTGAGTCACGCGGCCAAATTACAGCCTTCCGCCTGCAGGTACGGGCATGCTGCGGCCGGGGCCAGCGTGTGATGCGGGCACCCAAAGCCAGGCGTGCGGTGGGCAGCGCGGGCATCCCTCGTGCCGCTGTGTCCCCAAGCGCGAGGCCTGATCCTGCCCGACTGGGAGACCCGGGGCTTGGCACTCCAGATGGGGCCACCGACGGTGGGGACAGTGGGGATGCAGGGTGCTGGGTGGCCAGATCCAGGGACAAGCAGGAGACTGAGCCCTGGGAGAAGGTGGCAGGGCAGCTGCAGCCCAGGAGGCGGCCTGGAGGGGTGTCCCGCCATCCTGATGGCCCCAGGGAGGCTTCCTGGAGGAGGCAGGTGTCCGGAGTGACCCTATGGACCCCACCTGTCCCTGGTCTAGAGGGACACACACTTGGTCCCCACTGAGCACCATGGGACCTCTCAGCTATCTGCTGAGGTGTCCATGGAGGGACCTGGAGCCCGGACTTGGGAACCCGCTGTGGGCTCAGCTGAGCCCTCTGGGCAGCCCCGCCCCCCACGGGGTCCTTAGGCAGGAGGCAGGGGCCATGGGAGCTGCCACTCTGTAGCTCGGACATTGGACACAGAAGGTGCAGGGCTTGGGTCCCCAAAGAGGTCCCACCCTGATCCAGAGCTGTCCCCTTGCCCTGCTGATGTCTGGGGGCTTCCTTGGCTTTGCTGAGTCCTTCCTCAGACCCCAGACTGAGGCCAGCTCCCACCACCCAGGGCCTGGGGTGTAGGGTAAGCAAGCCACTGGACAGCGGGCTCAGAGACAGCGGGGACTCCTGACGTGGCCTCCATTCATCTACAGAAGTCTGTGTAACATATTGACACGTTTGAATCCAAACTGCTGCAAAGGCATCCAAGAGAAGTCCCATCTCTGGTGTCCCAGCTGTCCCATCCCCCCGCCCCCCCCCCAGAGAAACACCTAATTAGCGTCCTGTCTTGTGTAGCCTCCTAGGCTTTGGTTATGCAAATGCATAAAGCAGGGTGTATTTGCATAGTCTGTGGCCTCTGGCTCCTGAACCTGGAGATCTTCGGGGCTCAGCATCTCTCCTCCTGCTCCCCCTCCCCCTCCAGGCCCTCCCCCTCCCCTCTCCCAGCTGCGTAGTATTCCACTCTGTGTTTGGACCCTGCTTTCTTTCACTGGTTCTTCTGCACAGACACTTGTAAAAAAACTGGGCTGTTGCCAGGATTTTTTGCCATTACACGCAGCCACGATGAATAAGCGTGTACGTACATCATTTCTCACATGCCTGAGATGTATCTGTTGAGCAAATTCCCAGCAGCGGGGGTTGCGAGGTCACAGGGCAAACCCATCTGTAACTTTGATAACAGTCGCTCAGTCGCTTTTCATCAGGCTTGTTGTATCACTTTGTATCCCCACCAGCGACAGGGGGGTGTCCACTTCCCCACATGACAGCCCTCCTGACAGGCGGGGAGTCATGCTTTTGGATTTTTGCCTATCTGATAGGTCTCCTGGTGTAGGGTGTTTTTGTTTTGTTTTTTTTTTTTTGGTACTGGGAATTGAACCCAGGGGCGCTTAACCACCAAGCCACATCTCCAGCCTGTTATTTTTTTTAATTTTATTTTTTTTAGTTTTGAGACAAGGTCTCTCTAAGTTGCTGAGGCTGGCTTTAAACTTGCGATCCTCCACTCTCAGCCCCTGAGTTGCTGGATCACAGGCGTGTGCCACCATGCCTGGCCCTGGTATAGTTTTAATATGAATGAGGTTGAACATTTTCATATGTTTAAGGTCTACTTGCATTTACTTGCCTTCAAATGCTCTGGTTAAATATTTTGTGCCCCCCTCCCTTATTTTAGGTACTGAGGATTGAACCCAGGGGCACTCAACCACTTGAGCCACCTCCCTGGCCCTATTTAGAGACAGGGTCTCACTGAGTTGCTTAGTGCCTCCCCGTTGGTGAGGCTGGCTTTGAATTCGCCATCCTCCTGCCTCAGCCTCCCTAGCCGCTGGGGTTATAGTTGTGTGCCACCGTGCCTGGCTCTTTAAAAAAACAAACAAAACTGGAGAGCTCATCTTTTTCTCCTTTTCTAACAACGCTTCACCTGTTGAAGAGATCAGCCCTTGGTTATGAGATGAGTCGTGAACATCTTTTGTACTATTACCCTAACTGCTCATCTTTTCTGGCTTTCGAATCTGGGGTTCCTGTTGGAAGACTCCCCCTCCAGGGCGGTCGAGGGCTTCCTGCACATTTCCCCCTGGTGGTCTCTGGTTTTCATGTTGACACCTGAATCTTGGATTCACTGGGAATCTGTCCTGGTGTTCTGGAGAGAAATGGACCCAGCCTTGCTCGCTTCCAGATGGTTCCCTGGTAAATCTGCAGCACAGGGAATTCCTTTTTGCTCCAAGCACCTGTCTGCACTTGGGTGGGGGAAGCCATTAGGAAACGTCCTCTTCTATGAAAACGCAGGTAATGCCATGGATCCGATCAGTGCCACCCGTTGGCCAAAGTGGCATGCGTTTTTCCAGAGAGAACCCAAAGCTTCTAAGAGGCTCTGAGCTTGCCCCCAACGTCCCCTCCCTCCACGGTCTGGCTCAATGGGATGCCCTCAGCCTGTGACCTGCTCTGCCATCAGGGGCCACGTGGCTGAGGGCCCCTGATGGTCATTAGCTGGGCCGTCCCCTCTTCCAGGTTTCCGGGACCTGTCCCTGCCCCCGGGCGGAGCCCGTCACTGGCACGGGCAGCACCCTCAAGCGCCTCTCCCAGGGCCCATTCGTGACTGGGCGAGGTCGTCATCTCCTGTTGACGCATCCTGGGCGCCGTCCCTGCTGGTCGTGAATCAGCCGAGAGGCTCCTTACTCCTTTACAGAGCAATAACCTGGCCACAGTGGCAGGGACACGTGCAGGGCGCTGGGTTCTTGTGAAGTGTCAATCAATCCAGGGACATTTTCCGGGCTCCCTCTAGGGCGTGGCTCCAGATGGCTCCTCTCTCTCTGATGCCTGCCCCCCCCCCGCCCTTGGCCTGGGGCCCCTCCCATGGGCTCCATGTACCCCCCCACCATCAGGAGAGGGCCTGACTTCCTGGGCTCTGGGGTCTGAGTCCTGGACTGCTACGGGGCTGCCTTTGGGCCCTGCTGGACCCTGGCCGTGTGGCCTACCCGGGGTCCCATGGGCACAGGGACACACGACATCCCCAGGCCCTGCAGCTTTAAGGGCAACAAATTGCAAAGCCATCGCTCTGGCTGCTGTGACGTGGAGAGGGCAGGTGCCCTCACGGGGCCTCCTGGTCTCAGGGTTGGGCAGGCACACAGAGGTCTCGGTCCTTGGCAACCTTGATTTCCCAGCTGGGCCCTAGACCGCCGAAGGGTATGTCCAGGGCGTCTACATGGTCAGAACCAAACCCCTAGCTGGAGCTGCTCCGAGTAGGTGACCTGTAGCTGGGGAGGATGAGGGGGACAGGCCGCCTGGGCAGAGGACACCAGCCTCAGCCTCCACCCTCTCAAGAGGCCCAGATGTCCTCATGTGCAAAATGGGGACAGGTCTGCCCTCCCATCTCAGAGGACTGGGTATTGAGGAGGCAGGGACAGGCGGTTCTCTGGCAGCGGTAAAACTGGCTCTGGTGTCTGTGGGGGGCTGCTTTGCTCAACACTCACATCTCTGGATCTCCATGATAATCTTAAGAGGGTGACAGGGAGGCCAAAGCCATGGGGTGCTGATTCCAGGTGACCTCCTGGTGCAGGAGACCAACTGAACATATTGGTCTATTTGGTGTTGCTATAACAAAGTGCTTGAGGCCAGACAACTCTATAAAATAAGAGGTTTATTTAGCTCATAGTTCTGGAGGGTCAAGGGCATGGCATAGGTATCAACTTGGCTCTGGTGAGGGCCTCATGGTGGCTGGCATCACCGTGACAGGAACATGTGCAGAAGCAAATGATCACATGTCAAGACAGGAAGCCAAAGAGGTTAGGGAAGTCTTGTTATTTATAAGGACCCTCACGAGAAAACCAATTTGGGTTCCGAGGGAAATGATTTCATCCTTTTGAGGATGGTGGTCCCCTGTGACCTGCCCCTAGGCTCCACTTCTTAAGGGTCCCTCTACCTCTACCTGCCACACAGAGGACCAAGCACCAGTACAGGAACTCTTGGGAACACACTCAATCCACACCCACACAGTACCGCTGGGGTTCCTCACTCATGGAGCTGGGTGTTCCAATCCCATCCCTGTCCCCTCTCCCGCCTGGGCTGCCAACGATTCCCTAACTAGTCATCCAGAGGGAAAACGCACTTTGCCAAAACCGCCCCTTCGTCTCTAGAAATCAGCCGTGAGAGAAGAAAGACCACTTCCCCCGCAGACATGACTTCGACACTGATCCCTCGAGAGTGGGTCCCTCCGTGCAGGCGAAAACGTCCCGTTTGGTCTTATCCGTCCACCAAGAGCTGGAACCAGAGGGGGAATGACAAGCTCGAGGTCCCTGCAGGTGTCTGACCGGGCAGTATAACGCGCCTGTTAACGGTGCAGGCTCCAGAGCCCTTGCGACCTAGGTTTGCCTTGGGACCTTGATTTTGCCTTGGGACCTTGATTCTGCCTCGTGAGTAAGCTTTGTGACCTCAAGTGACTTATTCAGCCTCTCTGAGTCCCAGCCCGTCTGCCACCTCCCTCACCAGGTTGTTCCTGAGGTTACAAAGACTCTTGGCTCTGTGTCTGGATGCAGTAGCTGCTCAATAAATAGAGGTGCTCTTGTCACCCAGATTCGACACCCAGCCACCCACCCCGTGTCCCCTCCTGCACGGAGCCCCTTCCTTAGCTTCAGGCCATTCTCTTCTCCCTGGGGCCCCCCGCCCCCCATTAGAACCAGATCATAAAACCTCCCGGGGAGGGAGGCTGGTGACATCTTTAGTGACGACATTTGGGTGAAAAATTCATGACCATCCGTTACTCGCGGAAGAGGGTGGAAAAATGAGCCATTTCCGCTGCTCGAGAATGTGGCTGTCCCTGGCTGCGAGTCCACAAATCTCTTTTATGTGACGAGATCTACAGTCTAATAGAAGGAGCTTATCACAGACTCAAGAAAAAGTGCCCAATAACCGCTGTCCACCCCCCCATCCCTGCAGGGAGCCCTTCTGTAAAACCAGCACCTCCAGGAGCCACCAAGAATGCAGGGGCCATCAGGATCCTCTGGGTGACAGCTAGAGTGGCCCAGGGTGAGGCCCAGATGGCCCCCTTGCCCTGCCTTTGCTGTCCACCTTCTGGAGGTAGAGGTCAGTCCAGGGGACCTGGGGAGACCTGCCACCTGATCCACTGAAGCTTCTTCCTGGCCTAAGAGTCCCCAGTGCCAACGAGTCTGTCTGTCTGTCTGTCTGTCTGTCTGCAGCTTGGCAGGAAGAAGCAATGGAAGCTTTGCTCCGACCTCTGTCTCTCCCCAGGACAAGGAGGGCCCTGCTGAGCTAGGAGGGGGGTGTCGCCAGCCCTCCTGAGACCCCAGAGCCAGCTGCCAGGTCCCCGGGGGGCCGAGGCAGCTTTGCAGAGGAAGGGCCTCTCTGCCCGGTGGGGTGACCACCAACCCTCTGGACCCTCGGTCATGAGGCTGGGGGAGGTTGATGCTCTCTCTCTGCAGGTGAGACCTGGGGCCACCTGAGCAGGGGCCACAGGTTACAGACAATGGGCGGGGTCAGGGCTCCGGGGCCCACCTGGGCGACTATGTCCACTTCCCATCCCAGGGACAGATCCCCTCTCCTCTCTCTCTCCCTGCATCGAGCCTCGGTCCCCAGGGAGGAGAGAATGTCACCTGTCCACCAGCCACGGAGACCTAGCTCTCACCAGCCCCGGCTGGGACCGGGGAGCCCGGCCCAGGTCCCCGGCTGATGGGGGCTGAGTGATGGCGGTGACTCAGAGCGAGAAAGGGGCGCCGGTGGGCAGCCTCCTGGGACTGAAGCCCTGGGTGCGCCACGGAGGGAGGAGGCTCCTTTAAAGTGTGTGTGTCCGTCTGGTCCAGAAAAGGAGCCCGTGGGGTAGACAGACAGATGTGCATTTAAACAGAGGAGAACGGAGAAGGAACGAATGTGGGCGGAGGTGAAGGGGCGGAGACGGTGGGTCGGTGGGCGCCCGGCTGCCCCGCTCCCTGACCTCAGGCGGTGACCACGTTCTCTGGGCCTCATCCCCTCATCTCTAAAGTGGGGTAACCGTGAAGCAGGCGGCATGGCCAGGATGGGGACCCTCCAGGGGACACGCCAGCCCCTGTCCACCAATCCTCAACCCTTGAGTCTCGGGTGCCATGTGGTCCCAGAGCCACTTGCTGGGCCTGAAGATTGGATCCCAAAGGTCCCGGTAGGTGGAGCAAAGAGGGAACCTCTGTCGGTGGTGACATCCAGGGCCACCGGGGGATGGAGCAGCTGCTGGGGAGGAGGACACGTTTCGGGGACCGAGGTCTGAGGGAGAGATCGTCTGCACGTTTCCACAGTGCCACTGGGTGGAGGGCAGCGACCTGAGGGCTCGTTGGCAGCCCAGTGCCCGGTGCCCAGTGCAGGCAGGTGGAAGTCACTTGATGAGAGCCAGACTTCAAGCCCAGGCCTGTCCTCCTGAGACCTGGAGACACTCAAGCTGCAGAGAGCCTGCTCCTTCAGGGGCCTGTGGCTAGAGGTGCCCGACACCCTGGCAGGACTCAGCGGCCAAGGCCCAGAGAGGCTGCAGCAGAGAGCAGGATAGACCGTGGGTCCTGCTGCCCCGGAGCTTGAGGACACTGGGGAACAGAGAGGGCCAAGACCAGATCCTCAGCCACTGGGCCTAATCCCTCCTCAAGTCACACCTGAGCCAAGGTGGCCCTCAGCTGGGCCACCGGCCCACTCTGCCTGCAGGCCCCTCTCCAGCCTCACCAGCCTGGCCCTTGGCCCTGCCCGCTCTCTCTGAGTCATGCCAAACCCCAGCTTCTTCTTCCTCCTGGGGTTTCTCCAACCCACATGCTCTTGGTGGCCCCTGGGCCTTGGCACACGCTGTTCCCTCTGGGGGACCCCTTTTACCCATTCCCTCTTCTGGCTAACTCTCCAGGGATCAGCTCAGAAGCCACCTCCTCCAGGAAGGCTCTCCTGACCCCAGGTTGGCCCATCACGTGAACGTCATTGATTGAATGAACACGTGATTTATCATTTATCGTCACTTGGGCGATTGAGCGGTCCTGCCTTGGCTGGTGGTGGCTCCTCAGCCCAGTCTGGGGACCCGGGTGCTGGCAGGGGCGATGGGGTGGGTGGTGGGTGGGGAGGGGTCTGGTGCAGGCCTCTGTCTCCCAGTTGCTGGTTTATAACCAGAGGCATCAAGGCCAGGGTGACCTGGACCAGCCAGGGGAGAGGGCGGCCATCAGGTGGGAAATGTAACAAATCATTCTTCCTGGGGACCCGAGGAGGAGCGGGGGGCCCTGGGGAGCAGGTGCGGGTGGAGCCCTGGAGTCTCTGGGATTTGGTTCTCGTGTTTTCTCTTCTCTGGGTCCGGAAGGCCCAGTCAGGGCGGAGACCGTCTTTGTAGCTGAAAGATCCAGGGGTGGTGCCGGGAGGTCCAGGCGAGAGGGACAGCAGGGAAGGACGCAGCCAGGCCTGGAGAGCACCCAGAGGTAGAGCCAGCGTGCACCAGACCCAGGTTCCACCCCAGCACCTCAAAAATAAATGACCAAATCAGCACTGTAACCCCAAGAGGAAAGGCAGGCTGGCAGGGCCCTGTCCGATTGGGGTGGCCGGGCCACCCTCTGAACATTTGTAAGCAGGGGTCTTCGTAGGCTCAGGGGACTGCCTTGGGACTGTGGGCGCTGCTAGGGAGGGTGTTGACCTCTAGGAACAAAGGGATGCTCAGGACCGGGGTTTGGGGGTCTCCTGAGCCACGGTGCCTGGGAAGGGCCCCCTGAGCAGTCCTGCCTACGGCTTAGAGTGTCCGGAGGCCAGCCCCTGGCCAGCCCATGTCCAAGTTAGGCCGCCTGCCTACGGGTGCTGCCCGAGCTGGCCCGGCTCTGCTTTGCCATCTCCCTCGTGAGCCAGCTCCTGCTCCCCCAGGCCGGGCCACACTCCTGGGCAGCCTGGGGCTCGCCACGGCCACCCACTGCAAGGGCACAGGACAGACACCTCGCAGCTCTGCTAAGCTGCTGTCTCCTTCAGGGAGCTCTGGGGCCGGGCACCCTGGGGTGGACCAAGTGGACAAGGGGTGGGAGTCAGCGGGGTTTCCCGGGCTCCTGGGGGAGAGAGGAAAGGAGGCCAGTGGGGGTGCAGGTGTGGGAGCCCGGGGAGGCGGGAGGCAGGGAGGCCAGTCCCCAGGTGCCCTGGCTTCGTAGCCGGCCTCCCCCGGCCAGTTGGTGGAGGACAGATTTGCTGTTCCAAGCTACTGCAGGGAGAGAGAGCGAGAGCGAGAGCGAGAGCGAGAGCGAGAGAGAGAGAGAGAGAGAGAGAGAGGGG
>NW_026000185.1:28847382-28851112 GCF_001458135.2 Marmota marmota marmota
TGCTTGCTTGGGCTGGGGGGGGGGGCTCCAGACTGTTCTCAGAGGCCCAGGGTCCAGTCCTGAGTCATCTCACATCCCAGCCGCATTTCACTCTGCTTCACCCCGACTTCCACGACCTTCCATGACCTTCCATGAGTGTGTGATTCTAAATTCATCCCTTTTGGTCCCTGGGCCTTTTACCGCTTTCTTTGCACTAGATGTAGTGACCCACCTTGGTTTGTGTCTGGTGGCTTGCTGTGTGACTCTGTGCTGGTTACCTCACCTCTCTGGGTCCTAATTTCATCGTGCACTTAAATGTCCTTTTTTTCCTTTTTGGTGCTGGGAACTGGACCCAGGAGTACTTAGCCATGGAGCCACATCCCCAGCCCTTTTTAAAAAATACCTTTTTATTCATAGTCAGGGTCTCACTCAGTTGCGTAGGGCCTTGTTATGTCGCTGAGGCTGGCTTTGACCTCGCAATCCTCCCGCCTCGGCTTCCCGAGCTGCTGGGATGACAGGCGTGTGTCACCAACCCAGCCTTGGTGTCCTTCTAAAGGGTTCCTTGTAAATTGGGTGTTTGGGACCCAGGGCCCAGGGGCAGTGTGGTGGCATAGTCTCCGCTGACCTCAGCTGGCCAAGCATGATGTGTGTCTGAGCCAGGGACAAAGGGTCTCTGAGGCCAGAGTCTCCTGAGGCTGGGGCCCCGGCCATGGAGGGTCCAGCCAAAGCCTCCCCTTGGGGATCAATCATGGAAGGCTTCCCAGAGGAGGTGAGGCTGCCGTGGGCCTGGAGGATGAGGCAGGGAGAGCTTTCCTGGCAGGATGACCACCTGCAGGGGCCAGGAGGAGACTGGGGGACAGTGGCAGTCACCGGCCCCAGGGTGGGGCCTCGGCAGGGAGGGGGCAGAGGGCTCACGGCAGCAGGAGTAGGGGCACTGGCAGTGTCCCTCGGCGTCAGCCAGACCTGTGGCACCTGTCCCCAGGTGACCCCAGGCTCTGGGAGTCCCAGCTTCCCCCTGGGAAAGCCCTTCCAGAGTGACTGTGGGGACAAGTAAAAGAGCCCTTCCCAGAGTCCCCCGCGCAGACGGGCCTCTGCCCCTTGGTTTTGGGGAGGGGGTACCTGGGGCCTTCTCCTCCCTGTGCAGGACCTAAAACCACCCCCCAGAACCCAAAGGGGCCAAGGCAGAGGTGGGTCCTACCCTGGAGGGCTACAAGGGGCACTACCACACCCTGGCCCCAGGCTGGGCCCGCCTCATGCCAGGGTCTCATTCACCCCTGGACTAAGCCAAGGCCCAGGGTCTGCAGGGGAGTCAGGTTAGGGGTGCGGCGCTGGCACCTGGGGACCTGGGGACCAGGGAGGGGCCAGCGCTGGGAGGGGGCAGCTCTGGGCCGGGCTCTGCTGTCTGGCGGGTCCATCTCCATCCTCGTCAGCTGGGCGCCACCTAGTGGCGCTCCGGGGAAGTCGGTGCGACCTCGTGGGAGTCCCCTGGAGAGGGATAGGGAGGGGAGCTGGACTCCGCGGAGCTGTGGTTCCTGACACCGTGGGGTCTGACTTCCGGGAGGAAGAGGCTGAAGGAGGAGGCTGGAGGGAGGGAGGCGGGGTTGGCCCAGCCTTGGCCCTGGCCCTGACCTTGACCTAGTGCCCCTAGCTAGCTCTCCCCAGCCCCCATCTCCCTGGACAGAAGCCTGGGCCAAGTCCAACCACCAGGGCGGCGGGAGGAGGAGGCAGGAAAGCAGAGGATGTCCAGGTGGGAGGGGGGGACGACCTAGCCGGGGAGCTGGAGGGCAGGGGTGGGGTAGGGAGGAGGGGACCCTGGCCACAGGTCACAGGCCCAAGGCCGGCTACAGGAGGGGACCTGAGGGTCCTGGGAAATGGGAAGGTCAGGAAGCAGGGACTGGAGGGGCTGTGCCACCCGGTCAGGACCCCCGCCCGCCCCCACCAGTTAGAGCTACTGGGCCACGGTCCCTCCCCGGCTGGTGCAGGGCCCACAAGGACTGCCATATGTCAGCCAAATAAAGTGGCAGGTCTTCACTGGGCCCCAGGGTGGGGGCCACAGCCTGAGGAGTGCTGGGGGTGGGTGTCCCTGTTCCCAGCCTGCAGGGAGGTCACTGTGGCTCTGCCATGGATTCTGTGCTGGCCTGGGGAGCCCTTTCCTCCCCAGAAATTGACCCTGAGGAGCCCCAGGAGGGAGGTGGCCCTGTGCGAGGACCTTGAGGACCTCAGGAGGAGCAGAAGCCTCTACACGGAGGGCAGCTCGGGGACCCGGGCAGTTCTCTGGCCTGTAGGCTGTGGCCACAGCTGGAGTCTCTGCCCAGGGGCAGCTGGGCCCCATGGCCACAGTGGAGGGACATGGGCTGGGGCTGGCCGAGCCACCGTGTGTGACCGTGGGCGCCTCAGCCGCCAGCCTCTCCGAAGCCCCAGCCTGGCATCTCCAAGGCCAGTGGCCGCCTTCCGGGGTCGTGATGAAACTCCGCGGCCTGGCCCTTCCCTTTGTCAGAGCTGGAGAGCGGATCTGAACCTCTCTCAGCCTCGAGACAGGGCTCCCTGGCTAGTGCCAAGGGCCCGGTCAGGCCTGGGGGTGACCGACCACCTGGAAATTGGCCGTTGTTCCCAGCCTTGGACATCACGAGTGGACAGTTGCTCAGCGTGGCGACCTCGGGCCACAGTCGAGGCCACGCACCTCTGAGCCGGGCAGCCTGGGGCCAGCCCACCGGGGGTGTCCTCTGAGCTCACCCTGGAGGAGGAATCTCTGTCCTCCGTCCCTCTTTTTTCTTCTGCGGCGCTGGGGATGGAACCCAGGGCCTCGCCCGTGCTAGGCCAGCGCTCCACTGCCAGCCGCGCCCCAGCCCTGTCCCTTCTGGGCAGCAATTCTCGGGTTTCCCCAGGAGGCAAGAAGCCCTCCTGTCTCTGCTGCCAGCCGCTCTGTCCCGGGGCTCCCTCCCCTCCCTGCATCCCCAATGCTGAGCCAGAGAGGCTGCCTTGAGGCCACACAGAGCCCGGATGGTGGAGGGCTGCCCTCTTCCCTCTTCCTGTCCTGCAAGACGGGTGAGCAGGAAGCTGCTGCTGCTGTGGGCTCTCTCTGGGTCCAGTATGGCTGCCCCAGCTCCTGCTGTTGTGTCTACAATCCACTCAAGGGGGAAAGAGCAAAGGAACAGCTTACGCACATCTTATTCTTTTTCCAACCTTTAAAAATGGTGGTAAAGTACACATACTGTAAAAGTTACCATCTTAGCCATGTTAAGTACGTCATCGTTCAGTGGCATTAAGAACTTTCGTGTATAACCAGGTGATGAAAAAATGGGGACTCAGAGAGGTTTGAAGTGTCTTGCCCAAGGTCACCCAGCATACATGTGAATGACAATACAGGGTCTCACTCTAGGGCCTGACTTGGAGGCCTCTGTCTGAGCCACATGGGCTGCTTTCATGAGAAGTGATGGCCATGGAGGAGTACTGGGGGAGGGTCCCAGTGTTCCGTTCACCCTAAGGAGGCAGCGGAGTCCACCTGGGGCCTCCACCCACGGGCCAGGAATCTCTCTGGCAGCCCACCAGAGCTCGTCCAGCCGCCAAGCCCCCCTTCCGGGAGCTGAAGGATGTGGGGTGTGGGGGGGTTACCTCCATTAATGGACACCCCCCACTGGTGTGCAGAGGTCAAGGTGGGCGAGGGATCTGCGGCGGGGCAGGTGCGAGGTGGCCAGGTCCCCTGTGCATCCAGCGCAGGATCCCCCTAACCCGACCCCGCTGGCTGCCCTGG
>NW_026000185.1:28852781-28878923 GCF_001458135.2 Marmota marmota marmota
CCCTCCCTCCCCTCCCTTCACCCCTCCCCTCCCCCCTCCCCTCCCCCCCTCTGCCCTGGGTGCTGCTGATGGAGCCCAGGTCCTCATACTAGCCAAGAGCTCTACAGCCAGCCCTGTCTGCCAAGGGGCTTCCCTTCAGGTGGTGACTCACGGGTCTCTGCACCATGATGGGGCTGTCCCCCCCACAGGCTCTCTCCAGCCTGGCCCCGTGATTCCCCCTCCTTAGATGGGAATGACCACAGGGGACAGGAGCCACAGGGGACAGGAGCCATGGAGTGTCAGTGACTTTCCTTTCCCTCTTTGGGCTTTCTGGGTCTTTTTCTGTGAGAAGCACACCATGGACACAGGCCAGCCACGGCTCCAGGCAGGGGTGACAGGGACCCTGCCTGGCACATACCGTGCCCCCGGGACCCTGAATGGGGGAGGGCAGATTTCTCCCAGGAGGGCTCATCGCTTCCAACAGTCACGTCCTGAGCAGGACAGAGCAGCCCCAGGTGCCACCTGCATTTGGAGTGACACGTTGGTGGCTGTCTGGGCGCAGGGCCCCAGATAATGGCCTCACCGTGTTCTCTCGTCACGCCAGGCGCTTCCACAGCGAAACATGGCTCCATTATCAGCACTTTCCTTGGACATCGCCTTCGTACCACAGGTGACAGGCGTGGCCACGTGAGGCCCGGGATCTCACTGTGCTGCCCAGGCTGGCCTCAAGTGATCCTCCTGCCTCAGCCTCCCGAAAGGCCAGGACTGTGGGCCCTCGATCTGCTCCTGGCTGCATATTGAATTTAAAACCCAGCACATGGACAGGCCTTGGAACCCTGAGCTTTATTCCCAGAGGGAAAATCAAGGTCCCAGAATACCTGTAGGCTGGCGACCCTGGGCCTGACACAGTGAGGACCACGAGTCCCTTCGTGTCACAGAGGGGAGCGTAAATCCCGAGGGCACAGCGACCTGACGCAGGAGCAGGACGGGGGCTCTGTGCTCCCCTGGGGCCTCCTCTCCCAGGACAAGCCTCTCCCCTTCCTAGGACATTGGGTAAATTTTATTATTATTTTTTTAACTGTCCAGCGGGACCTTTTGTTGGGAATTTAATGACAACTTCCCAGGAAGCCAGCGAGGCCCTGGGTTGTGTGACCCTGGAGGTCTGCGGCCTGGAGAGGTGGGCGGGCCTCTCCCAGAGGTCCTGTCCTGTCCCCTCCAGGCCAGGCCGGAGTCAGGGGCTGGGGCCAGATGACCTCCTGTGACCTGCGTGGCCCGGCCCTCCCTGCTCCCTTCCTCCTGGGTTTCCCGAGCCCCCGGCGGGCGGATGGGCGAGTCGGGCTCTTCATTTGATGACTACCTTTCAACTCAAGTTATGGTTTTATAAATAATATATACGGCGAGTCGGCGCTGGGGAAGGACGCTCATTCCTCTCTGAAATATTTATGGCCCGCGTGGCTGCTTCCTTTTTCATCCGAGTCATTTTTTAGCACAGCGTGGCGGAGAGTGGGACAGCCTGGGGCACCTGGGGAGGCGGCCTGCAGAGAGCGCCCGGCTCATCCATCCTGCAGCTCAGGGGAGACGGGGACCGCCCCAGGCCCAGACCCCTAAATCATCTCTGGGAAGGCCCTGCCCGGGTGACAAGAATCAGCGCCACGGCCCCTGGCTGTCCCAGGCTGTGGCTTGAAAGATATCAGGAGGACTCTGTGCCAGATAGGATCTGCCCACCTGGGCTCTCCCGAAAGGTGGACGTTGGAATCCTCCTTTTCCAGATGGGGACACTGAGCTTCAGAGAGGTTAAGGAATTTCTCCAGGTCACGCCGTAACCCAGCCACGATGCCTGGATTTGTTTTTTTTATATTAATTTTTTAAAAAGTTTGTTCAAAGGCCTGGATTTTCACAGGAAGGCCTGGCTGAGTGCTGTCTCTCTTTCCTGCCATGTCACGCTGCGGTTCAGTGGGGCCCAGCCCTGGACGGCAGCGGGGGACCCGGGGATGGATTCCAGGTCAGCAGCTTTGACGGTGGCATCGGCTTGATTGCCAGGATTTACATTTCCGAGGACTTGAGTCATGGAATCAAAAGCCACAAGGAACCGGCGGCAGCCAGGGAAGGAGAAGCAGTGTGCTACACGTCAAGGCGCATTCTACTGTGAAATCAATCAACTAACTAATAAAAAAACCCCACAAGGATCGGCTGGACCTGGCCCCTGGTGCTACGTGTTGTGGGTGAGTCTGAGGAGTTTGGTTGGAATTGGAGGTGCTGGGAGGCGGAGCTACGAGAGGGGACAAGGTCGTGGAGAGGGGTTGATGCCTTTCTCCTGGGACTGGGTTAATTCTCCCTGCCGTGGGCGTGTTCTCACAAGAACTGTTGTTACAAAGAGGCCTCCTCTGGCCTGGGCCTCTTCTGCATGCCCTGCTTGCCCCTCGGCATCTCCCCGTGTTACACACAAGACTCTCCCCGAAGCTGTGAGGATGCTGATGATGTACAGTTGGACTTCCTGGCCTCCAGAACTGTGAGCCAGAACAAAACTTTATTCTTTCCAAGCGACCCAGTCTCAGGTATGTTGTTATAGCAACAGAAAATAGACTAAGACACTAGGGCAATGGAGGCACCCCTGGATGAGCCCAAGTGGGTCCAGAGGGAAACCAAACTGAGGAATGGCAGTGCTGGAAGTCCCCGTAGGATTATCTCGTCAGACCTCCAGGGCCACAGATGTGAGATCAAGACTGCAGAGGGGTAAGGACTTGCTCAGGGGGGTGAGGCCGTCCGAGCGTGGTCATCTGGTCGATCTCCTCTCCCCTTCCACAGTCCTCCTTCTTTTTGGGAGGCCACCGAGCCTCGAGGGAGGAAGATGTCACTCAGAGTCACGGGGAGGATGGACGTGGAGCTCTGGCTGTCCTTGGTCTGCCTGTCAATCCACAGGGTTAGCTGTGCCCGAGGAACAAGGCACAAGTCTTTCTGAACTAGCTGGGCCGTGGTCAGCACCATGCAGATATCTAAGCAATGACCTGGGTGGACGTGTGAGGACAGGAGAAGCTGCCCCCTGCAGGGCCATGTCCTTCAGGAAAGAGGACTTGTGTTCCTGAGAGCTGGGGACTCTGGGTAGCCCAAGGGCAGGGCTGAGTCATCACTGTGTCAGAGGATTATGGTGAAATCCATGAGTGACAGGTCCTGAAGGAGCCCCGTTCAGTCCTGAGCCAGAGGGATGGTCGCAGTCCTGCCCCGGCTGCCTCTGGCCTGTGCCCTCATCCTGCCACTGACATAGAGGCCCCCGGGTGGCAGATGTTTGTCCACAGCTAGTGGCGGAAGCCGAGTTTGAGCCTGCATTGTTCCTTTGTGTGTCCCCCTCTGGAAAGAACCAACCCGGGTCATCCTTAGCCTTAGAGGGTGCAGTGTGGCTGATCTCGATGCCCATGCTCACCCGCCCCCACACCCCAGCTGGGTGCATTCCTGCAGTGCACAGACCGCTCAACTGTACATGGCTGCTACAAGTGGAGGCTTGCCCCTGCGGCATTAAAGCAGCCTAATCATTTCTGCCTTCCTGAAGCTAGACATTCATGGGCTCAGAGTCTGCCTCACAAAAGAATTTTGATATCTCTTCAGGCAAACAGTTGGAGGGTTCTTGGACTTTGGGTGTCTTTTTGTGAGACAAGCTAGTGACATGGGACTCTGAGAATGAAGGGCTTGAATTTCACTCACATGCATAAGACCTCCAGTCTGTAGCAAATTCACTGAGGCCTGGGAGGAGGAGTCAAGAGAGCTCAGTGGACCCCAAGCACTAGCACTTCCAGAGGCCGGGAGCCAGCTGGCCAGGCGGGGACCCCCAGCCGGCAGCCCCTGGGATGATCTGGGGAGCTGCCAGGTCTGGGGTGGGTCAGGCTTTGGCCTCGGAGGTCTGGTTGCTCCAGGGTGGACTGAGTCCTGGCTCACGGCTGAGGCTAGCCCACCTCCCAGGAGGGGTCCCCTGGGGACCCTCACTGCCTGGCCAGCCTGCTGCAGACCAGGGCTGGGCTTGGGGTGGCCAGGAGAAACTGCCCGCGGCTCCCTTCTGGCTTTTGAGAACTTTCTTAATGATTTGTACAAAACTGTACAGAGGCCAAAGATTAATTGTTGCTTTTGTGTTTGGGACCACGGAACCATCGGTGCGGGCTGGGGCTGGGCCCAGTGGTATCGGGCGTGCCTGGTGTGTGAGGCCCTGGGTTCCAGCCCCGTTTGTGCAAAAGTAAAAAGTGTTGGTGGAATTAAAACGCTATGGGCCATCTGCATTATCTGTGGACCTGATGTCCCCCCTGCCCCTGCACACACAGGAGCCGAGGGGGACCAATGTCCTGTCCATGCTGGGGAGAGCTTGGGGACTGTTCTTGAGCCCTCAGACGGCTTGTGGGGGGAACCACGCAGCACAGGCCACTAAAGGTTGCTGGTGGCCCGCACAGGGCTCTTGGCTAGGCCTAAACCTCATCACTTTCTGGGTGCCTGGCAGAGAGAGGCCAGCCGACTGGGTGCCCAGAGTGGCCGCTCTGTGCGGGCCCCTGGGAACTGCAGCCAGGGCGACCATGCCGGGCAGACAGGCCCCTTGCAGGGCTGGGGGACCTGGTAAGTCGAGGTGCTGGGCCTGCGGGAGGCTGCTGGGTGGCCTTGGGCACCTCTGGGTAGCGAACCCTTCATCTGGGCTCTTGGGGTGCCTCCAACACAGCCCGTCTTCACAAGGAGCCTGCGGGCTGGTGACCAGGGTACAGCTCACCAGGTTCCTGGTGAGGGAAGGCCAACCAGGGTGGTGAGCTGGACTGGGGTGGGTCAGGCTTTGGCCTCGGAGGTCTGGTTGCTCCAGGGTGGACTGAGTCCTGGCTCACGGCTGAGGCATGAGCTTGGAGGGGGTGCCCATGGGCAGGGCCTGGGGGACCCCTGCATGACCCCAGCAGAAAGGAGGCCCTACAGTTTGGACCTGGACTGTCCCCCGAGGCTTATGTGTTGAAGGCTTGTTCCCTGGTGCAGAAAGGTCCAGAGGGGGACTTTGCGGAGGGACTAGACCACTGACTTCCTCAGTGGACTCAGCCGTCGAGGGACCCAGTGGGCTCTTGGGACGGGCTGGAAACTCGACCTTGTTGAAGGGAGCAGGCCCTGGGTGGGGTTCCCTTGGGGACCATATCTTGTCCTCCTCTGTCCTTCTGCTTCCCGGCTGCCCCAGGTGGACAGCCCTTCCCTGCCACGCCCTCCTGCCACCATGGGTCTGCCTCACATCAGGCCCAGAGCCGTGGGGCTGGCCGCCGTGGACTGAAGCCCTTAATGGAATCTGTGAGTCAGGATGAATCTTTGCTCCCCTAAGTTGATTTTCTGGGGTGTTTTGTCACAGTGACAGAAGGTGACAGACACAGAGGCTGTGATCCCCACTGGGGTCTCCAGTCTGCGGCCTTGGGGTTGGACAGCAGATGTCTGGGCATTTCTCAGAGGCGAGTCCTGTGTCTTGGAGACTCTGACTCTGTTCCAGTTGCCAGACATGTGAATCTGAGGCCATTGGTTTTCAAACCTCGGCCCGACTTCAAATGGCATCTCTCCAGGGAGAGGAGCAGCTCAACATGAGCGCCGTCAGGGCCAAGCCGGTCCTCAGCCCCGCCACCTGAGCCTCTGAGGTTGGACAGTTTCGTCTGGGCTTCTGTCACCTCCTTCTTCTTCTCCATGCAGTGTCCAGGGGTCAGGGGGCCCTCGGCCCTCGGGAGTGGAGCAGGCAGGACAGGTGCTGGACTCCTGAAGCCTAAGAAGGTGTTCGTGGAGGAAGGACACACGGAAATAGAGCTTCTAGGCTTCACATGCCCCTGGGTCCTCGGCTGTGGGGGGGAGGGTGTTGGGCGGGACTTGGAGGGTCCCCTCGACAGGCAGTATCAACACCTCTCCCAGCCTTCACCCTGTGGAATGTTCTGGAACTCCACTTGCTCCTCAAAGGAGCTCCAGAGTCAGATAATTCAACCTCAAACAAAGTCTTCCAAGGGGGAGGGGAGAGGGGACCATTAAACGAATTTTATAAATAGAGTCTTTGGGCTTTAATTCCAAAGCCCCAAACAGAACATTGCAGACTGTATGAACATTGATATAAAAGTTCTAGATGAATTATAATAAGTTGAATTTAAGTATGCAAAAAAACCCCCGCACCCTGGCCGGTTTAGTTATTGGGTTAATATTAGATACGTTGAGGATTGATTAAAAGATTAGAAAAAACACATCTCACTAGGTAGAGAAAAAGTTGGTAAAATTTAACAAGATTCACAGTAAACGAGGAATACAAGAAAACTGTCCCCACTTGCTAGACAGCATCTATGAAAAAATCTTCTTTTCCTTGGTTACTAGGGGTTGAACCTAGGGACGCTTTACCACTTATCTACACTCCCAGCCCTTTTTATTTTTTGTTTTGAGACAGGATCTCACTAAGTTGCTGAGGCCATCCTCCTGCCTCACACCCCCGGGAGTAGATGGGATTACAGGCGGGTGCCACCATGTCTTGCTAAAAAGATATTTTTAAAAAAATCAAGCATCACAATAAATGGTCAAATGCTGATCTTTTTACTAAATGAGATCAGGGCATTTTCTATTGGTGAGCCTCAGGCTGGGATGTCTAGCCAGTGCAGTTCAACAAGCAAACTAATTAGAAAGCATAAAGAAAGAAATGGATCTTATTATTTATTGACAATATGGTTGTATATAGAAAAAATTTAAAACCTCCATATATAAATTATTAGAATTTATAAAAAAAAAACTCTGTAAGAATTGCAGGATAAAAATACTAACGTTTGAAAATAAAGTCCCTAAATTTTGACAGTAAGTTTAGACGAAGGGTAACACGGGTCTTTCAACTTTTCAATTATCTTTTTTTAAAAAAAAATTTTGTTTTAATTGTGGGTGGATACAACCCCTTTATTTTATTTTTATGTGGTGCTGAGGATCGAACCCAGGGCCCCACACGTGCTAGGCAAGCGCTCTACCGCTGAGCCCCAACCCCAGCCCCTCAGTTATCTTAACACTTTCAAAATATCACTTGGGGAAATGCCTAAATGACAAGGCTATCTATAAACCAGCGAAAATCTTTTAGAAAAACATAGTTCTTACAAGGTAGTATTTATAACAACCTACAAATACCCAGAGGAAAGCCCTTTCTGAATAAAAACACAAAGGGTATGGAAAGATACACCAATAAAGAGACATACTATGTTCATAGAGAGGGAGAGTCGATATTGTGACGATGTCCATTCTCTCCCAATCATGGCTTTAGCACTGTTCTAGTTGAAATCTCAACAGGTTTTTTATGGAATCTGCCTAACTTTTATACGGAAGAACAAAGGGCAACGTATAACCAGATTTTGGCCGTAGTCGTTAGGATAGGGGAAGGCTGGTACAGGGCTGGACAAACACATCAGCGAAGAAGAGCAGGGGGCCCGGAAACCAGTCCCCCCTGAACATGAAACAACCTGACAGGGCAGATGTTACAGATCAGTGAGAAAAGGATGAACTCACCAACACAGGGGCCTGGAAAAGTAAGATTAGATCCCTATTCACCCTAATAAAAATGAATTCCAGCTTGATTAAACGCACACACACGAATGTAGAAAGGTAAAGTTCAAACTTTGAAATGGACCCCATAGAACTCACACCCCCGCCCCCAGCCCCATCACAAATCATCCAGAAGAGCATTCAGATATTCAGCTGCACCTTTCAGAGTGTCTGTCCAACAGTGGGCGTTTAGAGCCAGAGGACAAGCCCCCAACAGGAGAAGGAATTTGCAGCAGCTTCGTCGGACAAAAGATTAGTATCTGGAATTAAAACACATTTCTATAAATCTTAACAACAACAAAAAAAGATATAGAAAACTCAGGAAAATGGGCAAAAGACCTGAACAGGCATCAAGGGAAGAGAAACAGCTCATAAATCTGACCAAATAAATCCCCAGCCAAGGAGTGAAGAAATGCAAGTTAAAACCACAAAGAAATATGATTTCTGATCCACCAAATCAGCCCAAATGAAGAACTGGCCAATAGCAGTTCTTTCTCTTGGTACCCCCTGAGGGCACTCAACCACCGACTCTCATCCCCAGCCCTATTTCATATTTTATTTAGAGACAGGGTCTTACCAAGTTGCTTAGGGCCTCGCCATGGCTGAGGCTGGCTTTGAACTCGAGATCCTCCTGCCCCAGCCTCCTGAGCCACTGGGATGACAGGCGTGTGCCACCGTGCCCAGCTTCAATGGGGTTCTTGTCTGGAGTGAGGCACACGGGCTGGGAGCTACAGGGAGCCTCCTCAGTCCATGCAAGGCCCCAGGTTTGATCCCCAACACAACAAAAGGAAAAAAGTAAATAAGAATGTGGAAAAAGGGAAGTTGTGTCCCCTACTCCTGGGGACAGGGGCAACCCATCTAGGATGGCAAGCCGCTGGAACACAGGTGACCCTGGAACTGGGGGTCCTGGTCCTGCTGTGTACCTTGGAGTCATTCTCATATGGTGAGATGTGGGCAATGGCTTCACCCCGAAATACCCCTAATGCTAAAGTGAGCAAACCCCCAAGAAGTAAGATAAACAAATAAAAGAAGAAAATGAATTTGGTGTACGCGTGGGATGGAATGCTAAACAGAGCAAAAGCAAATTAAAAACGGCAGTGTCGATGAACCTCAATGTCTAGAGAAGGAGGAAAATCACAGAACATATATGACATGAAGGCATTGGCATCAAGGTTGCAGAGACACAAAGCCGTGAGGTGGAGACTTGTCTTGGCAGCAGAAACTCCTCTGTGGATCTGTATTAGTCTGTTTTCTGTTGCTATAACAAAATACCGGAGGTTGGGTAACATATAAAGAAAAGAGGTTTGTTTATAGTTTTGGGTGGCTTCAAATCCAGGGAATAATTACCCTGAAATTTGGGACGGTGGCTGCCAACAGGGATATACAGGGGACTTCTAAACACCTAGTATTCTGGACCTTCGGTGGGGAGCTGGTCCTTTGGGTGTCCAGTTCATCATCATCACATAGACAGTCTCTGGGCATTGGGCACTCTGGGCACCTCTGGCACGTGTCACAATAAACATCATTTCGCCTAAAGCCTCAGACATGGAAGCTGCCTGTGGTCATGACCCTCATCTGGCTGGGAGGGGCGGCCTGACTCATGGGAATGGAGAGCTCATTTCTACACAGATCATCAGGACGGCACGGAAACCGGCCTGGTTCATTAGTGGGAGAGACAAATGGGTCCTGTTGGACTTGGTATTTTTTCCAGATGGCATTCATTATAGGAGATGTCTGAGCATCGTCACTGTCTCTGTCTGCTGAGACGAAGTCCCCACAAACAAGGGTGTGTTGCCATTCGAGGCCCCTCAGTCTGCCGCAGCCCACTGTGGCGTCTCCCTCTTGGCCCTGGGCCCTGTGTGGCTCATTCCTCCCTCCTGTAGATCTTCATCCCCTTTTCTCTGACTCCTGGGGTCAGAGGAGATCTTCATCCCATGCCTGACTCCTGCCAAGCCCCTCCTCTCGACTTACACACCTCCCCACACAGCACGCTCACTCCCCCACGGGGGCATCCTGATTTGAGCCCAGTGACTCCCAGCAGCATGCCGTGCCTCCTCTTCCTCGGCTATTCTACAGATGTCTGCAAATGACCGCTGGGTCCCCCGTCCCCTGCTTTGCCTCCACCCCTAAGTCCTCTTCTTCCAGGAAAATTGCTTTAGTTTCTCCGATCGTTCCTCACACCACATCTGCTGATCTCTGCGAAGCCAGCTCCATTCCCTCCTGTGCACATGTGGGACTTTATGAGGGCCAGGGGGATGTATGTGTCAGAATTTGGGTGTGCTTAGACAAAAGGTAAGGAGGACCAATATGGGGAGACGGACCTAGGGGTCTGGGAGCTTGTCGCAATGGACCAAATACAGAAACTGGCCTTCTGGAGCTGTGAGGTGGAGACCTGTCTTGGCAACACAAACTCCTCTGTGGATCTGTATTAGTCTGTTTTCTGTTGCTATAACAAAATACCAGAGGTTGGGTAATGCATAAAGAAAAGAGGTTTGTTTATAGTTTTAAAGGCTGAGCGCCCAAGATTCGGTAGCTTCTTTGGTTTAGACTCTGGAGAGAGCCCTGTAGCTTCATGACAACATGGCAGAGAGCATCACGGTGGGAGTAGGTGCGAGAGGGAGAGGAGGACAGTCACAGAGTGAGACAGGAAGCCAGAGAGATTCAGAGGCCAGGAGTGCTCTTTGTATAACAACCCATTCTTGCGGGAACTAATGGGTTCTTAAAAACAGTATTAATCCCTTCTGAGGGAAACACCCCGAATGACCTATCCTCCTTCACCTGGCCAGCTTCTTACAAGTTCCGGCTCAGCATTGCTGGGGACCAACCATGAGCCTCCGAGGGACACTCTTAAAGGTATCCAAATCAAGGCAGGATCCTTGGAGGTCCCTATTCATCACCCCTTCACCCCTTGTTCAATGAGGACATTAGCCTTCCATTCCCAGGCTTCCTCTCACTCCCCCAACCCAGTGGCCCTGGACACTTACTTGTGGGTCACCCATTCCACACAGCCTGGCCAGTGACTTCCTCTCCCTGCTCTCTGCCACTCCCCTAACTGTCACAGCTTGGTTTTATCATCAACCACAGCTCGATTCCCCCAATTTAAAAACCTTTCAAGCAAAAATAAAATTTAAATCGGTCAGTCAGTGATCTTGGATTGGGCCTGGTGCCGCAGCACATGCCTGCAATCCCAGGGGCTCGGGAGGCTGAGGCAGGAGGATCTAAGCCAGCCTCGGTAACTTAGTGAGGCCCTGAGCAACTCAGTGAGACCCTGAAATAAACACAAAATAGAGCTGGGGATGTGGCTCGGTGGTTAAGCGGGGTTCAATCCCCAGTACCAAATAAATAACTAATAAAAGTACCGAGGAGCTCAGGACATGAACATCTGTGGGGCCAGTTCCACTCCTCCCGCCCACATCTCCAGGCTGCAGAGACCCACTATCTGTCTCTCAGGAACCCGATCAGGAGGCTCCTATCAGTGTGTTGATTTGCATTTGTAAGACCCTGGGATCCGGGAGATCCAGGGGCTGGGGGGGATGCCTGTAGGAGTGCCACCCAGCTCCTGCCCCCGCTGGGCCCAGATGCTGTAACTTCTGGGACTACCACCCCCGGGTCTGGACACGGCCCTGTAGACACTTGAAGAAGGTAGGTGTCTAGACGAGGCCCCGGGCACAGACTCCTTCTTCATCTCCTGACCTTGGTTTCAAGTTCAAGAGGAGTGCGTGCATCTGATTGGCCGAGTGGGGGGACATTTGGCATTTCCCTGTTCTCTGTGGGGAGGGAGGATTCTGGCCAAAGGAGAGGGACCCAGAGGCGGAGTGGCCCATATGCGTGACAAATATCAGCTACTTGGTATTTCCCCATTTGTCCCATCTGGGGACTTTGAGAGCTGAAGATGGGCATCCTCGTCCCTCCTCCAGCCTGGCCCTCCCTCCATCCTTATTGACTCCGTGAGGGCGTTAATGGGTTCGATTATTGACAACCTGCTGCACCCCAGGCCGGTATTTAGCGCTCTGTCCCTCGGCTTTCCTCCCTCCATCTGTCATTCCTATTTATTTTTACTGTTGTGGTTGGAAACATTTGCATGCTTTAACCTTCATTAAGTCTTCTTCCTTTGCTTTACTGCGGGCTGATTAGGAAAGTTGAAAATAAACAGACAGAGCTTTGCTGTCAGTGCTGTGGGACTTCCCAATGCTTCTTTCTTTAGATCCAGATTTTCTTTCTAAATCCCCATTCTTGGGCTCAGATTTATTGCATCTCACGATGCTTGGATAATCAGGTCCGCGGGCCCCCGTCCTGCCAGGGCTCTTCTCACCAGCACTCACGCCTCACCTGCCCGCTTCGTGGATCCAGACCCTGTCGTCCGGGGACTTCTGTTTGCTCCTTCTCAGGCTGCACCCCATTTCTTGGTTTATTTCCTTTTTTCCTTCCTCTGGGAGGAACCGACTGGGGATGTCCGAGGTAGGACTCTGCCTATCCCTTGGTCCTCGGGGTGCTGGCTAGTTTGGCTGGGTATAGAATTCTAGGTCAAGGATGATTCCCCCTCCGAGCCCGGAGGGTATCCTGCTGCGGGACTTCTATGGCTTGTCCCCTAGGGTGGCCCATCTCCAGGGCTCTGCCCTTCAGAGCTTGCCAAACACCCCATCTATCTCCCTGGCCTTCGGGCACCTCCTTTCCAGTGACACAGAGTCAGGGGCCATTAAAGAACGTGCTGGGTCTTTCACACCCGGACTAAGAATTCTCGCCCTTCTCTTTGCTGGGCCTGGTTCTTCTTGTCTGAAGTCCCCGGTCCCCCAGGTGGGCGGCTGCCTCTCCCACGTGGCCCCAGCATGCCACACTCAGGCTTGGCAATGCCCAACTCTCTGCTGCTCTGGCTGGAGCCACTAGCTGGGGCGGTGGCCCAAGGACAGAATCCTGAGTCCCACTGAAGGGACCAGGGGCTGGCTCAGGGCATCTGGGGCTCACAGGGAGAGAGGGGCAGGTGGCTTGGTTGTGGAGTAGGGATGACACAGTCATCCCCGAGTGTCCCTTTGCCTCTGCCTCTCTGGTGCCCATCTGACCCTTCAGCCACCCCCTTCTACAGCCACCTTCCCTCTCCATCCCCAGCCCAGATTCTTCTGCTCAGACCTGGGTCTGACCTGCAGGGTGTCCCCCTGGGGTCCGGAGGGGCTGCTGGAGAGACGGAGAGGTCCAACGGGGGTGAAGCTGGCTCCATCCCAGTTTTCCTTTGGGGTCAGCTGTTCTGACTGTGACAGGGTCCCACCAGGGGCACTTTGGGGGAAACAGGAGTTGAGGTGGCAGCAGCAGTTTGGCAGGGATGGGGGGGAGCTCGGTCCCTCAGGGTGGGTAGGAGGCCTGCAGGGGACGCCTGCAGGGGACCTTCAGTCCCTGCCCTTCCCAAGAGCAGAGCCTCTGACCCATTTCTCTCCTGGCCGTTAGCTTGGCTGACCTTGAACCTGGTACATGGGAACCACAGAGTAGGCACCCCTCCCTCAGCTGTCTGGCCACCTTCACTCACCATAATGACCTTGACCTTTACCAGCATTGCTGCTGGTGCTGACCAATCTTCCTGGTCTGGGTCACAGCAGCCGGGGAGGGCGCTGAGGAGCCCCGGGTCCTGAATCCCTGCGTGCACGTGCACTGTTTGTGCCGTGCTAATCCTGTCTCAATAAGGCTACTTCACCTGATGCCAGGGACCCCAGGCTGGGCCCGGGAGGCTGGGGGTGGCTTCCACACCTGGACCTGAGGCTCTTCTCTCTCCAACCTCTCGCCTGGCTTCTCTGCTTTGCCCAAGCTGTGCGCGGCCTCCTCGAGGTCCCGGAAACCTGCAGAAGACCGCAAGGAGGTGACCATCCAGCCTGGTTCCCCAGGACCGGGGACTTGCCATTGTGCACATCGGAGGAGCGGGCTGTGCCCCGTGGCCACGTGAGCAGGAGGGACAGGACAGATGGGACAGGCTGCTGGGAAGGCCCTGGGTGGCTTCAGGGGCCCAAGTGTCAGAGCAGCTCGGGCAGCAGCACCTGGGAAAGGCAAGACTGGGGTCCACCTGGACCTCCTGCTCTAGGTCCATGCTGTCGGGTACCACGCTGTCCCGCCTCTACCTAGGGCACTGCCTGGCTCTGCATTGTCTGGAGCTCCCTGGGGTCAGAGCTGAGGAATCAGGTGGAGCCCCCTCCCCTCCAACAGGCAAGGACCTGCTCTTCCCAGCAGCTGTGAGAGTCCAGTGCAGGGACCCAGGCCTGGGCCCCACATGGGTCCTGCCCCAACCTAGATTTAGACCAAGGGACCTGGGTACTGCTGCTTGCCCACCCAACATTTGCTCTCCTCCCACTCACTCCAAACACTCTGCCAGGGGCATCCCTGTGCTCTCTGAGTCTTACATGTGACTGAATTCTAGCCTACGGCATGAAAAAGGCCTGAGAGCTCTTTCCAGGAGGCACAGAAAGAATCCTTCTGTGCTTGCAACTTTTACTCTCCCCCTTTCTCTTAAGTGCTGCTGAGGAGGTAGACAGAATGGCTGGAGCTGTGGCAGCAGTCTTGAGGCCAGGGGGCTTTGAAGATGGAAGGGAAGAGCAGACAGGGGACCTGGAGCTTTGAGAGCACCCTGGACGCTGTGAATCTCCTGTCCCTGGACTGCTAAGCCCCTACTTTGTTTCAGCCACCGTTTGGGAGTCCTATTGCTCTGAGCCAAACACAATCCCTAATTGATCCAATACTTTTGGGAAGACGATGGTTGAACTTCACCTTGAAGGACAAATAGGAGCTTTTCACCCACTGCCTCTGGGAATCCCTTCCCCACACGAGGACACCAAGGCTCTGGGTGGCCTGGGAGTGACGTGGCCCAGGTTTCCCTGGCACTCCAGGACCCGGCAGGGGGCTGTGCCACCTCTCCCCAGGCCACAGAGCCAACTTGACGGGGAGGTGCCCAGGGTGGCACCCTCTCCGAGCCCTGGAGAGCCGGGCGCTGCTTCGGGCGAGTGAGCTCCCAGCCTTGTTTACAGTCGTTGAACTATTTTCGTCAAATTAATTAAACACATGCTGAATCCTCTCCGACTTGTTGTGTGACAAATTAAAGATGCGAGACGCACACAAAACCTGTTTATTCTGATAGAGACGCACACACCAGCCCCGAGTCCCACAGTCCAGAATGTTCTGCCACCCCCCCACCCCCACCCCCGCCTGTGTCAGACCAATGGCTCTGACCCCTCCGTGCCAGGGTCTAGGGAGTCTCTGTGGCTCCGAATGATGGGGCGTTGGGGCTCAGAGGTTCCCCAGGTCAGCACCAGCACAGAGGCCAGCTGCGGGTGGGGTCAGAACATGAAGCGCTTCTTCAGAGCCTGCTGCAGGTTAGCAGCTGTCGGAGGGACAAGAGCCAAGGGCGGAGGCCTGGAAAGTAACCGGCCAAGTCCACACAGCCTGAGACGCGGAGGGGCCCGGATGAGCGCCAACTACGGGGTCTGTCCAGGGGACCACTGGGCATGCAGGATCCTCTTCTAGCTGTGGCCCCCTGTCTCAGGCAGGGCTTTGGTGGACCCAGCCTCTGCGTCCTCTATGCCTGCTCTGGGAAGGGTGAGTCCCGTTGGCCCCCTGAGCAGGGCAGGTCCCCGCGAGATCCCCTTAGCTCATACAGGGGCCCCCTGGGAGAAGGAACCAAGGGTCCCAGACAGAGAAACCGAGGCACAGAGGACTCTGCATCCAAAAGCCGTGACCTAAGCCCCCTTTCCCAGGCACATGGAGGCACACAGTCAAAGTGACTCTACAGCACTGTCCTCGGGAGAGGGAATCCCAAAAAGGAGGGTGATGGGCTGACTGTTGGTGCTGGTGACACTGATGCTGGAGGTGAGGATGAGGACAAGCTGGGGGGCTCCAGGCGGCCCCCCTGCCCAGCTAGGCACCCTCCTGACGGAGCCCAGTGGAGCTCAAGTTGTGGAGACCTCCATGATTGTCATTCCCACCTCTAGACAGGACGACCTTCAGAAGGCCAAACTCTCTTCAGTCTAACTTCTAGGCGATTCTAAGAAACAAGCCTCCGGCCAAGCCCACCTGACCCTGTGCGAATCAGAACCAATTCCTGAGACCTGGCACCTGGAACAGGGGCAGGTTTGGGTTGCCTGGTACGGTTGTCTAGGTTGTTCACTGCTCAAGAGCATCTGGCGGCTCAGGAGTCAGTCGGGGCTAAATCCCCGACACTGTATCTGCCTGGAGGACGGGGTGTCTTTTCCTCAGGTGTGTAAGTCACCCTGGGAGTCTGAGCAGGGTGAGAAAGAGGAGCGTCCCAGCTGGGATGTGGGGAACCCCGGTGTCTATGGGATGGGGCTTCTCCCAGCATCTTTCTCCCCATCTGGGACCAACGCTGAGGAAGCAGCCATCGCCCTCTAAGGGCCCTGCACACGGGGTCTTAGTCAACGGTCAAACCAGGGCACCCTGCCCTCGAGACCAGTAGGCCTCAAAGGAGGTGAGAGAAGCGGCCACCGCAGTAGCAGCACCCGGGGACAAAGAGAAACGCGGATCCCCAGACCCAGCCAGGGACCCTGGAAACGGTGTCTCGCCAACTGGGCTTCGCTGTGGGTTTGTCATTGTTGCTACTTTATTTTTTTATTTGTACTCGGCGCCCAATAATTGCATATATCTGTGGGGCACAGGGTGATATTCCAGGCAGGTATATGATGAGCAGTGACAGAGACGGGGGATTAGGTTCTCCGTGTCCCTGGCGTTTCTTTGTGCTGGGGCCTTGAGCTGCTGCCTTCTGGTTCATCACAAACTATAGAAGTTGTGGTGAGCAGTGGCCCCTCCCTGGCTGTGCAGCTGGAAGTCCTTCTCGCCCTCTGACTGGGGTCTTTCCTGGGTCCCACCTCCCTCTCCGCCCTTCCCAGCCTTGGGTGATCGCTGTCCACTCGCTGCTTCTTTGAGATCGACTATTTTAGCCTCCAGGTGACCAGATGTCATCCAAGTTCAAGACCCTCCATGACCCACTCGGAGGCTCCCGGGCTCCAGCAGACACTCAGGTGGGAGGAGAGAGGAGAAGGGGACCAGGACCCTGCCTGCAGGTGCCGGAGCCCATTGGCAGCCGCCTGCTGCCAGTGCCGTCGTCCCCACCTGCAGAGGACAGCCCCCAAGCCCTGCCTTCACCTGTGTGGCCGAGCAACGGGTCCCTGTGTTTCCCACCCCTTCCCGGCACCCTCCTAGGGGCCACCTGGGCCGGGGGCCACCTGGGCGGGTCCCAGCAGGCACACACACACACCAGGGATTGACCCAGGGGCACTTAACCACTGAGCCCCGTCCCCAGCCCTTTTATATTTTATTAGAGACAGGCTCTCGCTGAGTTGCTTAGAGCCTTGCTAAGTTGCTGAGGCTGGCCTTTGAACCTGAGATCCTCCTGACTCAGCCTCCTGAGCTGCTGGGATTACAGGCCAGCACCACGGGGCCCCACAAACAGCAGATACTTAAAGTATAAAATTTGATAAGTTTGACACATGTATACACCCATTAAAAAATCCCACGATCTAGAGTTTGGGGTCTAGATCCTGGAAAAACAGCACATCCCTCACCCATGACCTCGTCCATCAGCCCCGGGGTGTCCTTCCCTCCTTCCCTGCTCCACCCCCACCTGCCCCGGCCGGCTTTCTGTCACTAGAGGTTGGTTTGAATGACCCAGAATTTTATGGGTTGTGTGCAGTTAGTGTTCTTTTCACCTATCAGCTTTCTATTTTAGAAGAATTTTAGATTTATAGAAAATGTTCAGGGTTTCCATAGGAGGCCCCCAACTTGTTTCTGGTTCTTAACCTCTTCCATCGATGCTGTGACAAATTCATCAATGAGCCAAGGTTTACACGTGGTTGATGTTATTTCGTGCCACTCCCCTTGCTGGGGATGGACCCCAGGGCCTGGGGGGTGCTCAGCTGTCCTGCTCTGCCACCCAGCTGCTTGGTAAGCCGGGGACAGGTTACCATGAAGTCCATCCTTTGTTCAGATTTGCCTAGTCTTGGCGGAGAGTGGCCGTCCCTCTGTGGAGTCACTGCTCTGTCTCACCTTTGGCACTGCTGGCGCAGCCCATGGGGTGGGGGAAGCTCCCGGCTTCCGCAGCCGCCACCGTGTCCCTCGGCCAGCTCCCATATCTCGTCATGATTTTCTCTCTGCAGGTGTCTCTGTTCAAATCTCTCCTCTTTATAAGGACTCGTCACCCTGGCTCAGAGCCTCCCAAGGTCACTCACGCAAAGGGGCAGGAGGAGGGAGAGAGGATGGAAGACGGGGGAGGGAGCACACCTTCTAGGACTTTCTAAGAACCTTGAGAACCCACAGGCGGAAAGGCCTTTGTGTTCTCTCTGGCTTGAGTGGCAGCTGGGACGAGGGCTCCCACCCGGCACCTCTCCCTCCGTGTCCAAGGCCCCAGGACCCCTCAACAGCCTCCTACCCTCCCTGTGACTTCCCAACACAGGGCTGGCCTGAGCCTGTGAGCCAGTGTCGCGGGAGGAACCAGCCACAGCTGCTGCCCATGAATGCAGCCCAGAGCCACCGCCCTGTTCTGGGGCCGGTTCTGGGGCGGGGGCACCAGGGTGATCCACACATGGCTCCTGTCTCCCAGGAAGTCGCCATTAACCACCCACGAGTGCGCGGCGCCCAGGCGGGTCAGGCCCCACGGCTTTGCAACAGGGGGGTCCTTATCAAGGACAGCTGTGTCCTCTGCTGCTGACGGCTTAGGACTTGCTGCCACACTCAATAAGCCCACTGGTACCCAAGACAACGTTCTGGTCTCCTGACAACAGCTGGGGGCAGGGAAACTGTCCCTGGGGCAGCGAGACGCATGAGGCCCCTCTCCATGGACGCAGGCCAGCAGGATGCAACCTACGGCCACCTGATCCCAAATCCTCACACCAGTTTTTCCACGGCCCTAGAGCCCTGGGGAGGAGAGGCTGGGGCCATGGAGCCTGCCAGTCCCCCTGCAGATCAGCCCACAGGCCAGGAGCTGGGGAAGGATGCCTTTGGCGGAGGTGGGCGGGGCTGGCGCAGGGATCTCACTCCATGGAGAGCTGAGGTCAGGCTGGGTGGGGACCTTGGCCAGTATTGCACTGGGCGACTTGGCTAAAGGCGCAGACAGGGTGGCAGGTTGTGGCTCTGCATAATTACCATGTGCTCTGTGCTGCCGGGCGGCCCCCAGGAGAGGGTGCAGGGAGGCTCCGGGCAGCGTGTTCACCGTGGGCACAGCAACCTGGGCCTGAGGGGCAGCTGGCGTGGCGGGGGGGGGGGTGGGCAGGGACGGGAGGCGGTCCCAGTGCTGCTGAGCCACCGCCCTCTGCAGGATGCTCAGAGTGAGATTTCCAGGGAGAGCCCATTGGGACCTCCCAGGTCACCCTCAAGATGGGGTGGCAGGGTCCCTGCTGGAGAACCTGCATTGTGGTGGCACTTTGAATAAGTCCATCCCCTCTCCAGGGGTCAGTTACCTCAGCTGTCCAAGGGGTGAGGTCCAGCTGGCTCTTGGGGGAAAAAGTTGACCCGGGGCTTAAGCACTGCCATCCTCCACGCCCTGCGGGGTCCCCGTCTGCAGCTCCAACAGCCCTCTCAGTCCCCAGCCCCCGAGCCTCCCCAGAATGTCCCCTGGGGCTCTCACCCACTCAGGGTGGGGCTGCCTCTGCAGCCCTGGACCTCCTGGGCCCCGGTTTCTACAGCTGTCCACAGACTGAGGTGGGAGGAGGCAACCCGCACCCCCTGCCTGGGCTGGGTCCCGGGCTCAGAGGGCACAGGGGATGCTGAGACCCAGGGCCTCACCCTGCTGGGAGGGCGCCGGCACCTGGGAAGGCTGGGCCTGCTCTCCAGGTGTCCTCTGCAGCACCATGGGGCCTGGCCCTCTTCCCTGCCCAGCCCCTTCCAAACTCAAGCCTTCCTGGCTGTGGAGGGTCACTGCCATCACCCTGGAGAGGTTTCCTGGCCTTTCTGGGCTCCCATGCTTGGCTGTGGGATGCAGACCCTTGAGCCTGGATTCTGGCTCCTCTACCTGCCAGGTCTGTGACCCCAGGCCACTCTGAGCTTTTCTGAGTCCAGTATGGGTGGGAGTGACAGATTTTATCTGAAAAGTTCCCTGGAGCTGCTCCCAGTGAGAGGCAGGGCCTCAGTCATCTCTCCTCGCCATCGGGTGAGCTATGGTCACTGCAAGGGTAGCAGTGTCACCACGAGATTTCTGAGGTTAGGTCACGAAATATCATGGACTTCCTCCTTATGATTTGGGACATTTGTGCAGACACCTTGAGCCACCATATGGCAGGTGTGGCGGCCATGTTGTAAGGAAGCCCGAGTTACTTGGAGAGGTCACATACTGTGGTCAGCAGTGCTCATCGATGAGTCTTCCTAGTCCAGACACCAAACTCATCCATTCCAGATGACTCCAGCACTGGCCACCTTCCCAGGAGAGGTCCCAGATGCTATGACAACATCCTTACCAGTCTGTCCCTGAGCTAGTTAGCTTCTTTCTTTCTTGGTACTGGATATTGCACTCAGGGGCACCTCACCACTTAGCCACATCTCCAGTCCTTTTTTATACTTTATTAAGAGACAGGATCTCGCTGAGTTACTTAGGGCCTCACTAAGTTGCTGAGGCTGGCTTTGAACTCATGACCCTCCTGCCTCAGTCTCCCCTGAGCCACTGGGGTTAGAGGCGTGGGCCACCATGCCGGTCTCCCTGAGTTTCTGACCCACAGAATCTGTGAGCGCCCTGAGTTTCTGACCCACAGAACCCACTGGACTTTGGGGCGATTATATAACACTGCATAATCCCCCAGGCTGTGGGAGGTGAACGTGATCTGTCAGGGGAGGGGAAGTAAGCTACCATCTACTCCCCGGGACTCTGGGCTGTGAGAAACAGCATGACCTGTGGTTGAGACCTGCTAGATGTCCTTGCCATCACGTCCCCAAGGTCTCTGTTTCTTCATTAACACAGAGTAGGTCGTTTTTCACCTTGTGAGTGTGTTAGAGAGCTTCCGTGCTGTGCTGGGCATGATGGCTACAGATCTGGTTCTGGGCAGGAGACATAGCTACCTGGGGTCAGGGCACCTAGCCAAGGACACATCTCTTGGGCTTCCAGAGTGTGTGGCTGGCACAGCGGCCCTTTGCCCAGGGTGACGGAGAGGAGGGTGCACACCCTGCCCTTTCTGGCCCACCCAAGGGGAATGTTTCTCTTTCAGGTCCCCTGATTCCCCCTGGACCACCCATGGCCCAAGGACGCCCAGCAGGCAGGGTTCACGGGGAAACACCTGAAGCCACAGATCACTGTTGGACACCCCCTCCCGCCCCTATCTGTTTCATTTCTGTCACATTCTTAGAAAATCTCTCCAGAGGGGGCGTGTCCTGCAGCCACACCCAGGAGGCCACCGGCCCCGAGGCGGGGTCAGGCCAGAGCAGCCCCGACCTGGCCGTTCTGTTCTGGGCAGGGCCCGACCTTCAGCCAGTTAGCCGCCTTCTCCCTCTTACCCCGAAGGAAATTGCCGCTGGCATCCGTCAACTCTCTAATTACCAGATGGATCTGTTGAGATTTTTGGGAACAATTAGGAGGTGGTCTGTCTTTTCCTGGGGCCCCTCTTTTCTAGCCCCGCCCTGGTCTGGAGCCTTCCTCTAATTTGGAGCCACTTGGAAAAGACTAAGGGAAGCTTCCAACACACAAGGGACGTTCTCCCCGTCCCTGATTTATAGCTGCTCTCCAGGGCTGGCGAGGGTCTGTGCCACTTGTCCTGCTGTAAAAATAGCTGCAGGTTTGATGTCAGAGAGGAGGAGGAGGCAGAGGCTCCATCCGCTCGGTGGGCCCCGCGTCACCCTAGTCCAGGGAGACTCCCCGCCAGCCCTGGGGACTCTTAGCTGGGTTCTGTGGGGGTCTTTGAGCTCCCAGCAGTCCTGTCCCTTCTCTCCCCCTCCCTGCTGGACCCTGGTCCTGATGCTGTGTGACTGTACACCTGGCCTTGTGCTCTGGGACTTTCCACCTGTTCTTCTCCCTGTCTACCTTCTGTGTCCCGCAAGGTCCGGTTTGTGTGGCCGCAGCCCACAGCACCTGCTCTGAGCGCGTCCCTGGGAGACTTTGACAGGAGCAGCCGGGGCTTGTGCTAGAGCTTGGTGGGATGGGGCTTTTGGGGGTGCACTGCTGAGCCAGGTGGGGTGAAGCTGAGGGGGATTTGTTGGGAAGCCCCAAGGCCAAGGGAAATGCAGGTGGCCCTGGCTCTGCAGAGTGGAGGGAGCAGGGGGCATGTTTCCAGGGCGGGCAAGGGAGACCAGGGCAGGCTTTGGGGTGAGAGGAGTTGGGAAGGGATCTCAGCCAGGCAGAGCATGACTTGCAAGAGGAGCCATTTGGGGACACTCTTGGGGAACGGTGAAGGTCAGTGTGGTAGCTGACCAGGGCACGGGACAACAGCTATGGAGCTGTGGGGTTGGGGATGGCTTGCTGCTCTTGAGGAGTTCGAGGTGAGAGGCTGGGGGGTAAAGGCTGAAGGGCAAAGCCCCCTGGACCTGCCAGCTCTGGTGAGATCTGCCACCCTGCCAGGGTGCAGCTGCTTCCAAAAGCAGCTGGTCTCTTGGCAAGGTCCCCTCCTGGTTTGCCCCTCCCAGGGCCCGAGGGTACCTTTGGGCAGGAGGATGCTCTTTGCAGGGCTTAAGTACTCCTCTGGCTCAACCTCATCCACCAGTTTTAGTTATTTGCTCCCAGAATTTTTTTGCTGGGAGCAGAGACCCCAGGAGCTTCTCTGTCCCCAAGAACTGACCATGGTCCATCAGTGATCAGCTGAGTCAATGTGGCCCCACTGTGGCCCCTGCCTCTTGCATTTGGCCCATGAGGGAGCTTCGGCTTGGAGCCACCCAGGTGTTAAGGGACCCCCTCTGTAGGGTCTCTGCCCTCCCAACCCTGGTGGGTGACTATAGTCCACTTCCTTCCCAGGCATCCCATAGCCAGGGTGCCCAGTGGCAGCTTTGAGGGACTGGGTAACTGGCCTCATTTCTCAGGTGGGGACACCGAGTCCATGTCTCTGTGTACAAGGGTCCCTGGGGAGGGCAGACCGGCAGCGTCTCCTTCCCAAGGCCTCTGCACAGCCCCAGCCCAGGGCGAACGTTTCTCGAGCCTCTGTCTGCTCTCCAGCTTTCTGACCCCCTCCTGCGAACTTGACTGATCCTCAACTCCGTGTCCCCTCTGCTGGGCGAGCGGAGGGCTCTCTGCCTGCTCAGGACTGTCCCTGACATTCCCGAGTCCCTCTGTGGTCCTGGGCGTGATACCCAAAGGCCAGAGCTTAGGCTTTGGGTGTGGAGGCCAGAGGCCAGCAGGAGGCCAGAGGCCAGCAGGAGGCCAGAGCAGGAAGCAGGTCCGTCAGGAGTTAGAGCCCCAATGGCACCGTCTCCGCCTCAGTGAGCACAGAGCGGGTCAGGTGCATGGACCAGGCAAGGAAAGACAGCACCCTGTGGGTGGCACAGATGGCAGCCACCTGCCTTCCCGCAGGAGGCACCTGTCACTGTCACACAGGCTGAGGGGGCGGGGCCTCGAATCCTGGGCTCCTGCCCGCTGAGCCAGATGACCTGGACACCATGGGGCATGTGGCCAGTCCCTTGGGGGGATGCCAGGAGAGGAACCTGTCTGGGGACCACATGGCAGGGTGGAGGGAGGCCAGAGGGGCTGGACAGAGTCAGCGATGACTGGGAGAGGGACAGGGGAAGTGCAGCATTTAGATGGGCAGAACCTTCTGGAAGCTTCTTTCTGGGGCCACTAGAAAGAGGCCTCTCATACTGGCACCGACCCTTACAGCCTCGGGGAAGTGTCTGAAGCCCTGTGTGCTGCGGTGTCCCCACCTGGACAGTGGGTCAGCTGAGCGTGAGGAGGATGGAGAACATGAGCCCCAGAGCCAGGGCCACTCCTCTCTGGACGAGTATCCCAGTCCCTCTTCCTGAGGCAGGGGATCAGCCGTACCGGGGCCTGGAGGCCTGAGGCCAGCTCCGGGGACAGTTAAGCTCTCCAGCTCCCAGGGACCAGTGGCCTCATGGCCGGATCACAGCCCTGCCGGCCCTGGCAGCCGATCAGTTGTGATGTCCCCACGCAGTGGGCAACTTGGCTTGATGGACAGGGCCATCTTCAAGGCCAAGTGGGGGCCACCAGGGCTGCTCTGGACACAAGAGGAGCCTGTGGGGGCAGGCGAGGGCTCTGTTGGGCATGTCAGCTGACAATTCTGGGACAGGGCCACCTCCAGGGGTGGCTCTGTGTGTTCGAGGCCAGGGTGGAGCAGGGTCTGGGTCTCGAATCCTCCCTCGCTGGACACCTCTGGTTTTCTTCCTCTATTTGGTTCCTCAACAGCTTGTGTGTTTACAAATCTTGGGGGTCCCCGGGGTTGGGGACAGGGACCAAGGCCAATGCAGGCCCCAGAGCAACACAAGGGACCTCTGTAGCCACGGGTTCCATACTTGATGGCTCTGCCAACTGCAGATGGAAAGTGTTAGGCCGTCTGCACATGTGCAGACCTGTCCCTGTCATTGTCCCCGAGACAATACGGTCCACCAACGATTTACATGGCACTTAGATCGCATCAGGGAGCATGAACCATCTGGAGGGTCATTTGAAGTCCTCTGGAGGACGGGCCGAGGCTCCATGCAAAACCTAAGCCACTTACCCAAGGAACTTGACCGTGTGCAGGTTTTGGTACCTGTGGGGGTGCCTGGAACCCCTCCCCAGAGGACACTGAGGGACCGCTGTTGTCATACTGGTGGGGGGTCCCTCTCTACAAGAGGACGGGGCTGGAGAGAGGTGTCCTCCATGGTTCCCTCCTGCCGTGGGGACCTCTCCCTGACCTTCCAGGGCCCTGGGCCAGGCCTTCCCAGCTGGCCGCAGGTCTCAACTCTCTGCATGTCCTTGTCCCTGGGCCCCTTCCTGAATGCTGGTCCCTTGGCACCGGAGGAAACACTTGGCCCCAGGCTGGCAGAGATCCCCGGCTTAGGCGGGCTCTGGATCCCCAGCTTAGCGGACTCCCCGTGGCCCAGGGGATGATGCTTGGCAGGGAGGCTCCCATCCTGTCCCTGGTCACCTTCCAAACTGAGGTCTGGACCTGGCTGGGTGCCGGCTGCCGGGAGGAGCACTATTTAAAGAGCCAGCCCCCGGCTGCCCCCAGCCTGGTGCAGCCACAAGGAGACTCCAGACCATGGTAGGACAGGCGGCTTCGCCTCCCGCTGGGCCACGTCCCTGCGTCCGGCTCTACCCAGGGAGCTCAGCTCAGGCCTTTAGGGCTGACCTTTAGGATGCCCGAGCCCATCCTTAATTCTGACTTCCTTCCTCAACTCCATCTCCTTGACCTTGACTTTGCATTTCTAACCTTTACCTTTAGCTGGGACTCACCCTGACCTTGACCTCATTCCTTTCACTGATATCTTTGACCTTGACCTGATGGGCCTGGTCTGACCTCAATGTCTCAAGGGGTGGCAGTCGGTCCACGTGGGTTCTGGTTTGGGTCTCTGCTTTCCTGGGTGCCGTGGGGGCTGCAGAGGTGAAAGCAGGGGGGGTGGGGCAGAGCGGGGACTGGGGGCTGCCAGTGGAGGCCACCACTCTGCCCCTGCTGCGGGGACACAGCTCCTGTTGGGGTCTGGGGTGGGTATTGCAGACCGTGTGGCTGCCAGAGTGCCAGGTCCCCTGGCTCACCTTGGCTTTGCCCTTCAGGCCCCAGGGGCTCCCCTGCAGCTGCCCGCTGCGGGCCCTCAGTCTTGCTCTTGTGAGCCTGGCTCTCACCGGCCTTGTTAGCCCCTCACAGCCTGAGACCTCGGGCTCAGCACCCTGCTCCCTCGGCCACCCTCTGTTGATCACCCGTCTCCAGCTGCACTGGACGCTCTGGGGCCAAGTCCAGGGCCTGGCTCTGGGCCTGGGAGATCAGGCACAGGGCTTGCCTGGGGGTCAGCAGGTCAGCAGAGGGTCAGGTAAATGCTCTGGTGCCCGAGGCCGGCATTCTGTTGGCTTTATCCATGGGGAAAACCAAGGCTCAGAGAGGGTAGTGAGTTTCTGAACATCACAGAGCCTGTGAGCAGCGAGGCCTGAATTAAAACTCGGGCTGGAGTGACCCACTTCTTCCCCAGGTGTCCCTCTCAGGGGACTCTTACTTTCAGGGACCCATAATAAAGGGGAAGTGACGAGACGGCTGGGCTGTTGAGGGCCCTGGCCTCATGTCCCCCCTCTGTAGCTGGACAAGATCCCTTCCTCCCTTGCTGAGCTCTGGGCCACCTTAGGACCTCGTGTGCAAGGCTGGACGGGGGTGGGGGGTGGCACACCGAGACGGAGAGCAGGTCTGAGAGAGAGAGAGGGCAGAGTACCCTGCAGACGGAAGTGATCCTTTTTTATTAATCGGAGGGAAATGTCTGTGTAATTATGGGAGACGGGCTCTGTGGGGAGCTTTTTTCTTTACGATGTCTGAAGGGATTTATAATATTACAGAGGTTTTACAGCATCCTGACGTCCCAGCCACCCTGCCAGCCCCCTTTCAGAGGATTAGTGGAGACAAAGCACCCAGTAAAAGCTAATTATAAGTCAGCCGGGTGCTGCTGCTCCTGCCTGGGCCCAGGAGCCAGAGGGAAGAGGGGGCGAGGGCGCCGTGGGGGCCGGGGAGACCACACAGGCACTGGGCGGGGGCAGGGGGCAGGGAAGCCTGC